>NC_059109.1:7450000-7670000 GCF_020740685.1 Jaculus jaculus
CCCTGGTGAACCCTTTCTCTCTCTCTCTCTCTCTGCTTGCAAATAAATGAAAATAAAAATATTTACAAAAAATGGGCTGGAGAGATGGCTTAGCGGTTAAGGTGCTTGCCTGTAAAGCCAAAGGACCTAGGTTTGATTCCCTAGAACCCACATAAGCCAGGTGTATAAGGTGGCACATGCCTCTAGAGTTCCTTTGCAGTGGCTGAAGGCCTTGGAGTGCCCATTCTCTATTTGCCACTCTCTCTCTCTCTCTCTCAAAAAAAAAAAAGAGGCCTAGAGGCAGATAGAGAATGGGCACACTAGGGCTTTCAGCTATTGTAAACACACTCCAGATGCATGCACCACCTTGTGCATCTGGCTTACATGGGTCCTGGGGAATTGAACCTGGGTCCTTTGGCTTCGAAGGCTAACATCTTAACCACTAAGCCACCTCTCCAGCACCTCGCCAATATGTTTTTTTTTTTTTAAATGAACAGCTGATCTTGCATAAGGAAAATCGCCTTGGTGAGCAGTTAAGAGCCTGGTGACGGCTAGCCTCAGCTGTCACTTACTGTGTCTGAGGACAGTTTTCTGTTACTGTCAGGGCAGTTGATATTCTTTGGGCCAAGAGATCCCACCCATGTCCCATTTCCATTTGATTACAGCTGTGTGATGGTGCCCAAGTGCCTCTTTACTTGCCCACTTCAGAACTTTCTCCAAAGCCCAGCAGTCATGTAGCTCAAAGCAAGCCCAGCCAAGTGCTTCTCTTAACTGTTGCTACGTAACAAACCATCCTTTTCAGTTTCCGTAGCATTCTGGTTATCAAGGTTGCCAAAGAAACCATCATTGAGTCTGTAGGTTACTGTGGCTTGGATGTAATATATATATATATACACACACATATATATATGTAGAGAGAGAGAGATAGTTTTTTTTTTAAATTTATTTATTTATTTTTATTTATTTACTTGAGAGTGACAGACAGAGAGAGAAAGAGGCAGAGAGAGAGAGAGAGAGAATGGATGCGCCAGGGCCTCCAGCCACTGCAAACGAACTCCAGATGCATGCATCACCTTATGCATCTGGCTTACGTGGGACCTGGGGAACTGAGCCTCGAACCGGGGTCCTTAGGCTTCACAGGCAAGCGCTTAACCGCTAAGCCATCTCTCCAGCCCCATAGTTTTGTTTTTTGAGGTAGGGTTTCACTCTAGCCCAGGCTGGCCTGGAATTCACTAGGTAGTCTCAGGATGGCTCACAGCAATCCTCCTACCTCTGCCTCCCAAGTGCTGTGATTAGACTATGTGTCACTATGCCCAGCAAAGAGAGAGAGAGAGAGAGAGAGAGAGAGAGAGAGAGAGAGAGAGAGAGAGAGAGAGAATGTGTGTGTGTGAGAGAGAGAGAGAGAGAGAATGGGTGGACCAGGGCCTTTAGCCACTGTGAACAAACTTCAGATGCATGTGCCACCTTGTGCATCTGGCTTTATGTAAATAGTGGGGAATCAAACCTTTGGTTTTGCAGGCAAGTGCCTTAACTGCCAAGCCATCTCTCCAGCTCTATAATTCGTTTTTATTTCTATTTTTTAGGGAGAGAGAGAGAGACAGACAGACAGACAGAGAGAGAGAATTGGCCTTAGCCACTGCCATTGAGCTCCAGTCGCTTGCGCCACCTAGTGGGCATGTGCTCTTGCCTCACCTTTGTGCGTCTGGCTTACGTGGGATCTGGAGAGTAGCACCTGGGTCCTTAGGCTCACGGGCCCTTTAACTGCTAAGCCATCTCTCCAGCCCTATTATGCATTTTTTATTATATGGATTTCTTATACTGTGACAGCATTTTCCCTAGAGCACCATGGTTTCCAGCCTTCCTAACACATGGGCTTAGAAGTGTCAGAAGCCACCTCCACCCTCTCTCTTTTGGTCAAAAGCAGCCCAGGAGGACTAGGATTGGATCTCAGTTCTAAAATACATACTTAGCTTGTGCAAGGCTCTGATTTCTATTCTTAGCGCTACAAAAACAAACAAAAAACATCCCGGGAGGCTAGAGGGATGGCTTAGTGGTTAAAGTGTTTGCCTGCAAAGCCAAAGGACCTAGGTTTGATTCCCCAGGACCCATGTAAGCCAGATGCACATGGTGGCGCATGCATCTGGAGGTCATTTGCAGCAGCTGAAGGTCCTAGTGCGCCCATTCTCTCTCTCTCTCTCCCTCTTTCTGTCTGTCAAATAAAACGTTCCAAGGCCAGGCCACATTCAAGGGGTTCCTCCTGCTTTGGCGGGGGATGGCCTGTTCACTTTGCAGACAAGACCCTCTTCTTTTATGGACATCTTCCTGTGAGAGGAAGTGGGGGGGGGGGCAATTCCCCTGAGGGACATTTTCAACCACCCACAGTGGGAACTCAGAGAGAAGTGCCTGAGGAATGTCCTATAGGGTCTTCTTGGGTGTTGTGGCAGATAGAGCCCCAGTTCCCCCTAAAGAACCTAGCTTAAAAGTATATCTTGGTAGGGTGTGGTGGCACATGCCGTTAATCCTAGCACTTGGGAGGCAGATTTAGGAGAATCGCTGTGCGTTCAGGGCCAGCCTGAAGCTACATAGTGATCGCTAGGTCAGCTTGGGCTAGAGCAAGACCCTATCTCAAAGGGGTGGGGGTGTGCTGGAGAGATGGCTTAGCGATTAAGGCACATGTCTGCGAAGCCTAAGGACCCAGGTTCAATTCTCCAGATCCCATGTAAGCTAGGTGCACATGGTGGCACCTGCATCTGGAGTTCATTTGCAGTGGCTAGAGACCCTGGCATGCCCATTTTCTCCCTCTCTCTGTCTCTAATAAATAAATTTTTTAAAAATCTAAAAAAAAAAAAAAAGGCTGGGAAAATTGCTTAGTGGTTAAGGCATTTGCATGCAAAGCCTAAGGACCCTGATTCGATTCCCCAGGACCCATGTAAACCAGATGCACAAGGGAGTGCATACATCTGGAGTTCGTTTGCAGTGGCTAGCAGCCCTAGTGCGCCAATTCTCTGTACCTGCCTCTTTCTCTCTCTCAAATAAATAAATGAATAGATAAAATATTTTTTTTAAAAGTACATCTTGAGCTGGAGGGATGGCTTAGTGGTTAAGGCATTTGCCTATAAAGCCAAAAGACCCACGTTTGATTCCCCAGTACCCATGTTAGCCAGATGCACAAGGGGGAACATGCATCTGGAGTTTGCAGTGGCTGGAGCCCCTGGTGCGCCCATTTTCTCTCTCTCCTTCTTTCTCTAATAAATAAATATTTTAAAAGTTTTTTTTTTTAAAGTATATCTCTAGGGCTGGAGAGGTGGCTTAGCGGTTAAACTCTTGCCTGTGAAGCCTAAGGACCCCGGTTAGAGGCTCGGTTCCCCAGGTCCCACGTTAGCCAGATGCACAAGGGGGCGCACGCGTCTGGAGTTCGTTTGCAGAGGCTGGAAGCCCTGGTGCGCCCATTCTCTCTCTCTCCCTCTATCTGTCTTTCTCTCTGTGTCTGTCACTCTCAAAATAAATAAATAAATAAAATTAAAAAAAAACAAGTATATCTCTATGACCTCTTCTCATCTCCATCTCCACCTCCCTTTCTACCACTTCTTTTTCTTTTTAAGATTTTATTTATTTATTTATGAGAGAAAAAGAGAGAATGAGCACTCCAGAGCCTCTAGCCAGTGCAAATGAACTCCAGATGCATGTGCCACCATGTGCAACTGGCTTACGTGGGACCTGGAAAATCGAACCCGAGTCCTTAAGCTTAATCGCTAAAGCCATCTCCCCAGCCCCTTTCCTGCCACTTCCGATGCCACCCGAGGTAAAACCAAGAGACCTGGCTTCATTTGCAACAGTCATTTCAGTTGGACTGTAAAATATTACACCTGGCTCCTGGGGCTGTTGGGCAACCCTACACAGGAAGGGTGTGAAAGGGCTCTCCAAAAGGGGGTGCTGGGCTGTGTGTGTAAAGGGGAGTGTATGTAGAGGTGTCCCAAGGAAGCCCTGGGATTCGCGAGCTGCAGGGACCCTGCTCCCTATCCTATGGGAATGGTGGGGTATGGAGACAAGGAAGGCTCTCCCTGAGGTGGGAAGAAATAATGCGCGCTGTGTCCCCATCCTGCCCTCCAGGCTCAGGTGACTTGGCATAAACTGAGGTGACTCACCAGGCCACCTCAACCTGCAACAAGGTTCCTCAAGATCATCCGCCTGGCTTTGCTGTGACTCGCCCTTGTGGAACAAGCTCCGGCCCCCTGATTTGTTCTTTGCCCCAGGAACAGAGGGACAGAACTGCCGATGGGAGGGGCGACACTCCAGGTCATTCACCCTGTGTTTGGCAAACATGGGGAAATCAGAGCCCTTCTCCAGACCTGGGGAGAGAACGTGCAGTCGCTCCGGGCCAGGGGCAGAGGCACCAGGGCCGGAGACAAGGAACTTGAGCAGGTCACTGTGGCTGGCCGAGGCGACACTCCACCGCGGAGGAAGGCTCTCTGCCTGGACTGGAGGAGGGCTGGCTTGTGGTCGTGGGAGGTTTCCCAGAGGAGCTATGTCCATAGACATAGGTCTGAGGAAAGAGAGAGGGAGAGGCGTGGGAGGAGAGGGCATCTGGGGGCACAGGAAATAGCCTATATGGAATGGCCAAGCCTAGAGAGGTGGGCAAAGGGATGGATAACACCCAAGAGAAAAAGCCCCTGAGATGTTTAAGACAGGAGAGAAAAGGGGATCAGGTTTGAGCAAAACTGACAAATCGTGCAGGTTGCTGCACAGACGCACACGGTGGCGCATGTGTCTGGAGTTCGTTTGCAATGGCTACAGACCCTGGTGTGCCCATTCTCTCTCTCTCTCTCTCTCTTTCTAATAAGTAAATGCATAAAAATATTTAGAGAGGACAAACTCCGGACAGGGCTCACATCTCACAGACACCTGGTTCCTGGGCCAATCATGCATGGATTTCAAAACTGGGAACATATTATCTCAAACAAGGAGTTGAGACCAAACCACAGGGAGCCTTTCTCCCCAAGGCAATCATTTCTGGAGCCCTCTTTCAGGGCAATGCCACCAAGCTTGCCTCCTGCTTCCTTGCCACTCCATCCCAAGCTTTCTCTCTCTCTTATTTATTTATTTATTTATTTATTTATTTATTTATTTTTGCTTTTTCGAGGTAGGTTCTCACTCTGGCCTAGGCTGATCTGGAATTCACTATGTAGTATCAGGGTAGCCTTGAACTCACAGTGATCCTCCTACATCTGCCTCCCCAGTGCTGGGATTAAAGGTGTGCGCCACCACATCTGGCTTTGTTTTTCTTTTTCTTTTTTTAAAAAAACATTTTATTTATCTATTTCATTTACTTACTTGAGACAGAAAGAGAGATAGAGAGTGAAAGTAGGTGCACCAGGGCCCCCAGGCACTGCAAATGAACTCCAGACGCATGAGCCACCATGTGCATCTGGCTTACGGGGGACCTGGAGAATCGAACCTAGGTACTTAGGATTCACAGGCATATGCCTTAACCACTAAGCCATCTCTCCAGCCCTCTTTCTTTCTTTTTGAGGTAGGGTTTTGCTCTAGCCCCAACTGATCTGAAATTCACTATGTAGTCTCAAACTGGCCTCAAACTCATAGCGATCCTCCTACCTCTGCCTCCAGAGTGCTGAGATTAAAACCATGTGCTACCGTATCCAGAGGAGAGAGAGAAAAAGAGAGAGGGTGGGGGGAGGCACACTAGGACATCTAGTCACTGCAAACAGACTCCAAACACCTGTGCCACCTTGTGCATCTGGCTTTATGTGGGTCCTGGGGAATCGAACTCCAGTTGTTAGGCTTTATAGGCAAGTGCCTTAACCACTAAGCCATCTCTCCAGCCCATTTTTTTTTAAATTTTTTTTTTAATTTATTTGAGAGCGACAGACACAGAGAGAAAGACAGATAGAGGGATAGAGAGAGAATGGACACGCCAGGGCTTCCAGCCTCTGCAAACGAACTCCAGACGCGTGCGCCCCCTTGTGCATCTGGCTAACGTGGGACCTGGGGAACCGAGCCTCGAACCGGGGTCCTTAGGCTTCACAGGCAAGCGCTTAACCGCTAAGCCATCTCTCCAGCCCTCCAGCCCATTTTTTAAAAAATTTTATTTGCCAGAAAAGAGAGTATGGGCAGGCCCTCTTGCTGCTGTAAATGAACTCCAGGTACTAATTCCACTTTGTGCATCTGACTTAAGTGGGTACTAGGGAATCAAACCTAATCTGGAAGACTTTGCAAGCAAGTACCTTTAACCAATAAGCTATCTCTCTAGCCCACAATTTATTTCTTTACTTATATATTTATTTACTTACTTCATGCTTGTACCATTTGCGCATCCAG
The DNA here is from genome assembly GCF_020740685.1 of Jaculus jaculus. Lineage (NCBI taxonomy): Eukaryota > Metazoa > Chordata > Mammalia > Rodentia > Dipodidae > Jaculus > Jaculus jaculus. The sequence goes on from NC_059109.1 coordinate 7,456,316, forward strand.
CTTTACGTAGGTACAGGGGAACTGAACCCAGATCATTAGGCTTTGCAGGCAAGCGCCTTAACCGCAGAGCCATTTCTCCAACGCCATTGTTCTGTGGCCTCCTGCCTTCCCCTCGTACCATCTTGCGCTCAGGTCTGGTCTTCTAGATTTCTCTGGTCCACCCACCAGCCAGCCATCTTCCTCATTCCATCCTAATGGCTGGGCCACAGCTCCAAGACCTGGGCTGCCCGAATTTGAAGCCAGGGTTTCCACTTTTAAAACCTACCGACTTCATATGTGCGTACGTGTGGTGGTTTGATTCAGGGGTCCCCCATAAACTTAGGTGTTCTGGATGCTAGTTTCCCCAGCTGATGACAACTGGAAATTAATGCCTCCTGGAGGAGTGTATTGTTGGGGGCGGGCTTATGGGTGTCATTGCCAGTTTTTCCATGCCAATGTTTGGCACACTCTCCTGTTGCTATGGTCCACCTTATGTGGGCCAGGGGGTGATGTCCACCCACCCTCTGCTCATGCCATCGTTTTCCCTGCCATCGTGGAGCTTCCCCTCGAGCCTGTAAGCCAAAAAAAATCACCTTTTTCCTTCAAGCTGACCTTAGTTGGGTGATTTCTACAAGCAATGTGAACCTGACTGCGGCAGTGTGTAACGTATTTTGATCATCTTCACCCACATTCTTTCCCCTCCCCACTCCCACTAAACCCTGAACCCCAACTATCTCCATGCCGAGTCTGTGTGTCACACTCGGCTAAGAATTGCTTGCAAAGTACAGGTGGGGATTATTTATGTCCAACTTATCGGTGGCTACACCACGACTACCATCCCAGCAACTATCGTCAATAGCTACTCCAGGAGGGGTGGGTGTCTCAAGCAGCAACCCCCCCCCAACCTGTATCTTTTGTTGTTTTGAGAGGAGAGAAAGACTAAGAGAATGAGTGCACCAGAGCCTTCAGCCACTGGTAACGAACTGCAGACGTGTGCGCCCCCACCCTGGTGCGTACGTGCGACATTGCACGCCTGTGTCACTGTGCATCTGGCTTATCTGGTACCAGGAGATTCAAACATGGGTTCTTAGGCTTTGCAGGCAAGTACCTTAACTGCTAAGCCATCTCTCCAGCCCTGGTTTTTTTTTTAATATTAATTTTTATTTTATAACAGATTACTTTATCCCCTTGCCCCAGCGCTCATTACCCTGGAGACCCTCCGCAGTGGGTTATGGGATTCACTGTGCAGTCATGAAGGCCTCAGTCAGTCTCTGCGGGGCACCGGGGGACCGTACCTCAGGAGATTCCTACCCCCTCTTCCAGCAGGCCCCGTTTTTCCTCAGATTTGGTACAGCCTTTCTGTACCTCAGGCAAGCTGCCTGCTTCCTGCTCCAGACGCTGCCCAAAGGGTCAAGGGTGTTCCTTTGTGCTTTATTGAGTGCAAAGTCTTCAGAAAAGGAAACTGGTAAGGGATAGGCTTGTCACTGTCAGCCACCCCCCCCACACACACACACACACTTACTATTCTTCCACAATGATCTACCCAGCATCTCCTTTTACCCGCCTTTCTATTCCTCTCCCTTCCTGTCCACTCTATCCTCTTAACCTCTTTTATTTAGTTTTTTTCAAGGTAGGGTCTCACTTTAGCGGAGGCTGACCTGAAATTCCCTATGTAGTCTCAGGTGGCCTCAAACTCACAGCGATCCACCCCTCTACTTTTTATTTTATTTTCAGCCAGGAATGGTGGCGCGCGCTTTTATTCCCAGCACTCGGGAAGCAAAGGTAGGAGGATCTCTTGAGTTCAAGGCCAGCCTGAGACTACACTGTGAATTCCAGGTCAGCCCGGGATAGGGTGAGACCTTACCTCAAACCAACAAAAATTTATTTGTAAGCAGCGAGGGCACACCAGGGCTTCTTGCCATTGCCAAGAAATTCCAGATACATGTGCCACTTTGGGGCATCTGGCTTTACGTGGGCACTTGGGAATCCAACCTGGCCTTTCAGGCAAGCGAGCATCTTAACAGCTAAGCCATCTCTCCAGCATTCCTCTAGAGGTCAGCCTGTCCTGAGTCCTCCTTGCTCTGTCCTGTCCCCCAGATTCCCATAACCCCCCAGACCAACCCTGTGTTCCACGCTACCCTTCCTCCAGCCCCCCCCCCCCCCGACAGCACACACCAAGCTTGCCAGTTCATGTTTTATTGATAAAAAAAAAATGTTAAAATAAATTACATTTGCCATCCTTACCAGTATACGTGCACACAGTGGAATCACAGCGGCGGGAGACACTTTTCCCAGGACCCGGGCTGCTCCTCTCCCCCTCCCCCACCCAGGCCAGCTCTGGTTTTTCCGTAACTTCAGCAATCTGGCGGGGGGGGGGGGGAGGGCATGTAGGCGCACACCCTCGCTGGTGCCACACGAGTGGGGTTCTGGCTCTGTGTGCTCCACAGCCAAGCGTACACGGGTGGGGAAGGGGCCGAGGCAACAGGTTATCAGGTAGGTGGGGACCTTGTGCCTCCAGCCCCCCAACCCAGCATCCGGCCACCTGTGGGGGCGCCCCTCCCCACCTTCAGCCACCTGTCACCACTGGCCCCTCGCCAAGTCTGCATGGGGCCTTGGCTCATGACGTCATGCCATCCCCAAAGGCCCGGTGGCGCCGGATGCCCCGGGGAGGCATGAGAGCGCATGGCAGACAGCCCGCTCCCTGGGATCCTGCTCTGTGAACCACCGGCTCTCAGGCCAACGACAGACCCCACGTACAGAAACAGCAGTTCGTTGAACAAAATGACACAGACATCTCGAGGCAGAGTGGGCTGGTCGGAGGGTGAGCGACCCTGGAAGCCCAAGGGCTCTGACAGCGGCTGGTTGTCCCCCAACCCTCGGAAAACAAATATATCCACAGCCTGGGCACAACTTCACATTCCTTATTCTCCCCCAGCCCAAAGGCTTTTCTTTCTCGCACACATTCACGCACTCGCCGGCACACGCACCCACACCCACCGTACAGTAGCTGGAGAGAGTTCAATTCACAGTTTGGGCCTCACTCGGGGGCCAGCCCCCCTAGCGGAGGAGCAGGGGGCACAGCTGGGAGGGGTTACGAGGGAGTCCCGGGGCAGTGAGACGACATGGCAGGGTGGCACTGTGGGCACCCAGGCCAGGGCTGGGGCATGCACTTGTACCAGGAAGGGACCCGAGGGGTAGCCGTAGCCCATGCCCGGCCACCCCTCTCTTCTCCTCACACTCCCGGGACACAGGGAGCCCCGTGCCTGCCGTTGCTCCCACCGAGTCTGCGATGAGACGCGGCTCTGGGGTAAGGACAGGGCCGGTCACCATCTTCAGTTCCCCTGTTCCATTTCTTCATTCCCCTTCCCTCTTAGGCCTCCCGCCCTTACTGAGGTTGGCAGTCAAGACCTGACAGGCACAGCCATGCTGTGTGGATGGGCAGATGGGGTGCTGGGGCAGGGAGAGAGCCTGGCCCCCCCACCGTAGCTGTGCCTGCCGGGGACACTTCAGAACTCCGACAGGACGACCCTGGATCTTACGACGATCCTCCTTCCTGCTCCCGAAAGTGTCTAGCTCAGTGCCAGCCAGGCACAAAGCTCAATGCCAGCCAGGCACCCAGGAGTTGCGCTCAAATACTGGCGTTGTCAAATAGCGAGGCTCCCAGCCTCAGCTAACCGTGTGACATTCAATCAAAAAACAAACAAACAAAAAAGACAGGGGGCAGACCTATGAGATAGGCCTGGGCCCCCAGGGTCAGTGATAGATAGAGCCCACACGACTCTGAACATCAAATACACCTGCCAGGCAGGTGGGGGGGGGGCTCGTGGCCAAGGGTATCACTACGCTGCGGAGTGGAGGCCTGTCCCGAGCCTGTGCCAACCGACTGGAGGGGACAGAAAAAGAGAGGCTGGCCCCTGGCCCCCCACTCCCGGTTCCGGCGATGGCTCTCCCCAGGGTCTGGCCGTCACGGGACGCCCTGGGTTGGGGGGCGGCTGGGGGAAAGTCATCGGCGGTGGTGGGGTGGGGAGCCAGCCCGGCTCACGTGCCCCGGGGGCTGTCTGCCTTGCTGAAATCGTTGAGCAGTTGCTCGTAAGGCACGGACAGCTCCGACTCGGTGCTGGTGAAGGTGGACTCGTCCGACGACGGGAACTCGCCCATGTGCAGGGGCGCCTCGGCCGCGGGCCCCGCCTGGGGCTGCTCCTCGCCGGCCAGGTTGTCCTCCAGCGAGGACTTGGACGTGTCCTCGTCCGAGAGGCCGGTCTCCTCGTTCTCGAAGGTGATGTTGGCGTCCTGGAAGATGAGGGGGTGGTAGTCCAGGGCTTCCCACGGCTCACCCTCCTCGCTGATGCGATCCAGCTGGTTAATGAACACCTCCGAGGTCGGGGAGCTGTCGGCGAGGGGCGCCTGCACCCCAGCCTCCTCGCCGGGGGGTCTCGACACATGGCCTTTGCTCCTGAGAGTCTGGGAGACCTCTTCCAAGCTGGGCACTCGGTTCTTTGAGTAGACCACCAACGGGGCGAGGGATGTGGGGATGGCGGTCAGTCCACCCCCTTGAGGTGTCCCCAGCCCGGGTCCGGGTCCCGGGACCCTGTCCCCACCCCCGCTCGTCTTCATCGCCTTCTTTCCGATCTGCTTGATGAGGTCATTATAGGTCTCCTCCTTCTTAGACAGGAAGCCGAAGATGTTGACGTCCTTGGAGGCGGCGCTGCCGGCCACCTGCAGGGCCTTCCGAGAGTGTGGGGAGCCCTCGAAGGACTCCTTCCGCCGCCGCCGCCTCTTCTTGATGGCTTTGTGCACCTCCACAAACATGCTCACCTTCCAGTTCACGAAGAGGGACAGCCAGGCCAGCCCCAGGTAGATCCAGAGCTCCACAAAGTAGCGGTACAGGGCGTGGTAATTGGCGCTGGGGTTCACACCTGCGAGGGTCAGCAAGAAGCGCGTCAACAGCAATGGCCAAGCGACAGACACCGCACGTCGCACGCAGCGGTCGGCGGTGGCGTTCAGGGAAGGGGCTGTCTGAGGCCCTGCGTAAACCTCACCCAGCATCTTCCCGAGGGACTGGGGCCCCTGCCCTGTCCATCTCTGAGCCCCGTTGTCCTCAACTTCTGAAAAGTGGCCACTGGTGGGGTCAGGGGAGCCAAGGGGCTCCCAGAGGACTGTGAGGTAAATGACACACAGGCCAAGAAACAGCCCAGGGGCTGGAGGGATGGCTCAGAGGTTAAGGCACTGGCCTGCGAAGGCTAACGACCCGGGGTTCGATTCCCCAGTCCCCACGTAAATCCAGACGCGCAAAATGACGTGTGCATCTGGAGTTCGTTTACAGTGGCTGGAGGCCCTGGTGTGCCCAGTTTTTTTCCTTTCTCTCCCTCTCTCTGCTTGAAAATAAATAAATAAATGTTTAAATTTTAAAAAAAAAAAAAGAGAGAGAAACAGCTCATAGGTGCTTTTTCATCACACTTCTCTGCTCTGTCCAGCTGGTGGGTATCATAGTTCAGTAAAAATGGAGCAGACCGCTCCTCCCAAAGCAGCTCTTGGCAGTTAATGGTTGCTGGGGGAGGCGAGGGAGGCATGTTCTTCAGTGGTATAATCAGTGGGCCCATGCTTCATTCAGTAAATAATACCCTCACCCAGGCTTATGCAAGCAGCCCCAATTTAACTCTCTCTCTCTCTCTCACACACACACACACAAAGACATGAAAGTAAGAAGGGATTAGCCAGGAAGAAGAAGTGGGAAGGGGAGAAGCGAGGGTGTTGGAGGGTGAATATGATCAAATTACATTATATGTAAGTATAAGCAAAATACATGGACAAGTGAGACTGTCAAAAATATATAATCAAAAACCATGGGATGGAAACTCCGTGTCAGGGGTGCTGGCAGCCTCGGTGCTGGGGATAAACTCACTGGTTTACTATAAACGATGCTGGCGGTTGGGTCGTGATGACCCACGGAGCACTGACCTGCCTGGAAATATTCTGAGCTGTCTCTCCTCCTCCAAAGTGCGGCCCACCCTCGCCTCTGGGTAGCTTTTCCATTGGCCTGGATGGTTCTACCCAGTCTCCCGAGGCCTGCCCTTACCTGGTGTCACCCCATATCTCACACAGTTCTCCTACCTTTCAGGGTTACTTAAGACATCTTTCATGACGTCTTGTGTTGGAGAAATGGCTTAGTGGTTAAGGTGCCTGCCTGCAAAGCCAAAGGACCCAGGTTTGATTCCCCAGGACCCACGTAAACCAGATGCACAAGGTGGTGCATGCTTCTGGAATTTGCTATGACTGGAAGCCCTGGCGCACCCATTTCTCTCTCTCTCTCTCACTCCCTCCCTTCCCTTCCTCCCTCTACTCCCTGTCTCTCAAATAAATAAAAACATGTTTTAAAAATACAGACTTCTTTCATGACTTAAACTTAAAGCCATGTTGATCTATCTATACCTACCTTGCCCCACAACGGGAAGAACCTTGGAGAAGGGACTAAAAGAGGGTTCTGATTAGGGTCCCTCTGGACGGGGGGCAGAGGCTGTGACTTAAGAGGTCCTCTATCTGAAAGATGCTGTCACCCTTGCTTGAATCTCCTGACCATCAAAGCCTGAGCACTGCCCTTAGCCCTCCGCCCTCGGGAATTTGCATTGAGTGCTGTGTAGCGACTTATTATTATGACTACTTTTATCAGTTCTACAGATGGAAGACTGTCTCACTGGAGCTAAGAGGTATGGCTAAAAAGGGTTCCCTAACACCACAGGCTTCTCCTTCACTGGCCCTGGGCCTCAGGGACTGGACAATGGCAGGGTTATGCCTCTAAATTTATGTCCAGAGAGCAGGCAGGCCCCAGTGAGCCGGGGTCAGGGGTGTTCACACTGCTCCTTCCTGTGCCCTCCACTCACTCAGCTGCCCTCTCGCAGCATTCCTCACACAACGGGGCAGTGGTCTGCCCTCCCGCTGCCCTCCAGAGAAGCAGCTGGGATGAAGACCAGAGGGCCCTGGGGCAGAGGTGGAGGTTAACAGAGAGCGCGCTGGCCCGCAGGGAACAGGCCGTGGGTCGGCCGGGGTGTCAGGAGGATTAAGAACCAAGAGGTTGTGCAGGCCCCGGGCTCCTTGCCTGGGTGGGTGATGGGGGTGGATGGCAAAGGGGAGACAAAGAACCTCATTGCCTCTGGGGATTAAGCTGAGGAGGAGGAGGAGGAGGAGGAGTGCAGTTCCGAGGGGGCAGAGCAGCGTGGAAAAGGACTCCCTTGTCTGGGAGCTGCGTGCTGCAAGGACAAGGCCTGTGAGCCAACAGGCCAGGCCCCGCCAGCCCCCCGCTCTGTGAGGGATGCCAGGCTACTTTGCGGTGGGAGGGAGGTACCCCCGGCCCAGTTTGGAGGGGAGCCTCTCTAGAAATAGACCCAAATTGTTCAGGCAGGAAGGTGAACCCAAACAAATTGGGGGATCTGGGAAAGACAACAGGAGAGATCAGAGACTTAAAAAATCAAGAGAGGTGGGCTGGAGAGATGGCTTAGCGGTTAAGGCATTTGCCTGCGAAGCCAAAGGACCCACGTTCAATTCCCACATAAGCCAGATGCACAAGGGGCACATGAGTCTGGAGTTCACTCGCAGTGGCTGGAGGCCCTGGCGTGCCCATTCTCTCTCTTATCTGTCTCTCTTCGCTCTCTCTCTCTCTGCGTGCAAATAAATAAAACTAAATAATAAAAATATTTTTTTTAAAAATCAAGAGGGGAAAGCCGGGTGTGGTGGCACATGCCTTTAATCCCAGCACTCGGGGAGGCAGAGGTAGGAGGATCGCCGTGAGTTTGAGGCCAGCCTGAGACTACACAGTGAATTCCAGGTCAGCCTGGGCTAGAGCGAGACCCTACCTCCAAAACCAAAAGATAAAAAAACAAGAGAGGAGAGGAGGACGCCTCCCGGCAAAAGGTGGCCGTAATGGAACTGGACAACCAGGGACTCACCAGCCACGAAGTCCCCGAAGCCGATGGTGGAGATGGTGATGAAGGAGTAATAAAGGCCTTCGATGTAGTCCCACTCTTCCGTCACCATGAACACGAACGGCGGGATCACCAGGTGGACCAGGACGCCCCACACGATGAAGATGGCCGTACATGTGATCTGCGCCTTCCGCTGGTGAGGTGGAGGGAGAGCAAGTCAAGACAGGGACATCCATAAGACTGGACTGGCAGTAAGAGGGGCCAGCTGGGCACGGAGCCCAGAAGGTTCAATGCCCAGGAAAGAGGGGGGAGGAACACGCCTAATAAAACCAGAGCTGCCTGTCCCAACACTTCTTTTAAAGAGATATTTCATATGTGCCTACATGTTATATGACATTTCTTGGTAGCTATTTTAAAATTTCTTAGTGTTATTTATTTATTTTTTAATATTTTATTTTGCCTTTTTTTAAAAAAAAATTTATTTATTTATTTGAGAGCGACAGACACAGAGAGAAAGACAGATAGAGGGAGAGAGAGAGAGAGAATGGGCGCGCCAGAGCTTCCAGCCTCTGCAAATGAACTCCAGATGCGTGCGCCCCCTTGTGCATCTGGCTAACGTGGGACCTGGGGAACCGAGCCTTGAACCGGGGTCCTTAGGCTTCACAGGCAAGCGCTTAACCGCTAAGCCATCTCTCCAGCCCTATTTTACTTATTTATTTGATAGAGAAGGAGGGAGGGAGAGAGAGACAGTGGGCGCGCCAGGGCCTCCAGCCACTGCAAATGAACTCCAGACACATGCGCCCCCTTGTGTATCTGGCCAACGTGGGTCCTGGGGAATTGAACCTGGGTCCTTTGGCTTTGTAGGCAAGCACTTTAACCACTAAGCCATTCCCCTAGCCCTAATTTTTAATCTTTACATTTTACTTATTTATTTATTTGAGAGAAAGAGAGAGATACGCCAGAGCCTGTAGCCACTGCAGGTGATCTCTAGATGTGTATGCAACCTTGCACATCTGGCTTATGTGGGTACTTGGGAATTAAACCTGGGTCTCTGGGCTTCACAGGCAAGCACCTTCACTGCTAAGTCATCTCTTCAGCCCTAGTGTTATTTTACTATTATTATTATTATTTTACTTATTTGCAAGCAGAGAGAGAGGTAGAGAGAGAAAGTGTACGAGGGCCTCTAGCCCAGATGTATGCATCACTTTGTGCATCTGGCTACATGGGTACTGGGGAATCAAGTCTGGGTCCTTAGGTTTTTCAAACAAGTACCTTAACCACTAAATCATCTCTCCAGCCCTTCTGTTTTTAAATATTAGTTTGAGAGAGAGAGAATGAGCATAATGATTATGCCAGGGCTTCTTGCTGCTGTGAATGAACTCCAGATGCAGGCGCTACTTTGTGCATCCGGCTTTGCATGGATCCTGGGGAATCGAACCTGGACTGGCCGGTTTTGCAAGCAAGAGCCTTTAACTGCTCAGCCACCTCCCCCAAGACCCTGTGCATGTTGGGCGTGCGCCCTGCCACTGAGCTACAAACTTCCCCGGCATCGCCACCCTCCTGACCTTCCGTGGCCCGTCAGGCTCCATCTCCTGCCCCGACTCTGCTTCTAGACTTGGGGACTTACCAAGCTCACGCCTCTCCTGGTGAGGAACTGGCCCAGCCTCTTGGCACGTCCCCCGAAAAACTTGCCCAGGGCACTGATCCACGTCAGACACAATGGCACCCCGAAAAGGCCATAGAAGACACAGAAGAGGCGCCCAGCTGGGGTCTTGGGAGCCACGTTACCATAACCTGAGGAGGAAGGAAGACAGAGAGTTAAGGGTCAACGATAGGAGGAGTGGCAAATCCACACCACAGCCGGGCTCTGACCTACACCACCCCCCCCCACAGAGAGAGAGAGAGAGAGAGAGAGAGAGAGAGAGCGCAAGAGAGCACTTGTGGGAGGTCTACTCTCTAAGATCAACTGATCCTAGGCTATCTCTCTTAAGCACTCTCCAGCCACGATCCTTTACAAGCTAATCATGATGGAAAGGACTTTGATTCCCCCTTTGTGCTGGCACTGGGAGCCCTCCGCCGGCAAAGACCAAGCCCCCACCGTCGGCAGGTGCCCCACCGGTGCATACGGCTTGACAAATGCAACAAAGACAGCCACTCAGGGTCGACACCCCGAAGCGCTGTGGGGAACTGTCTCCGGGGATGGCCACTCTCGATCCCTGCTGTCCTGAGGCGATGGTGACTGCAAGGTGAAGTCTCTGGATCTAGGTTTCTGTACCTTGCTGGTCGCGGAACAGGGGAAGCGATGCAGGAAAAGCTGAATTGTAAGGAGCCTGCTGCCTTTCCCGCTGATCCTCTGGAAATGCTCATGTTGGGGCGTCTCCCTCCCAGAGCCTGGCTGCCATGCTCATGAAAGGGCCATGTGCGGAGGCCCCATGTTTTCATTCCCAGCCAAGATGGCAGGAGGCATCCTGAGAGTCAGGACCAGGTCACCATCTGACCGCTGCATGGTAGAGATGACACACCAGAACCACCAGCTAAGATGGCTTAGCGGTTAAGCGCTTGCCTGTGAAGCCTAAGGACCCCGGTTCAAGGCTTGATTCCCCAGGACCCACGTTAGCCAGATGCACAACGGGGCGCAAGCATCTGAGTTCGTTTGCAGTGGCTGGAAGCCCTGGCACATCCATTCTCCCTCTCCCTCTCCCTCTCTCTCTCTCTCTCTCTCTCTCTCTGTCTATAGCTTTCAAATAAATAAATAAAATAAACAAAAAAATTCAAAAAATAATAATTAAAAAAAGAGTGACTGGCATTTGAAGCCACTGATTTCTGGTGCAGTCAACAAGATTATAAAAATACATTTTAAAAAGGCATGTAGGGCTGGAGGGATGGCTTGGCAGTTAAGGTGCATGCCTGCGAAGCCTAAGGAGCCAGGTTCGATTCTCCAGGTCCCATGTAAGCCATATGCACATGTTGCTGCATGCGACTGGAGTTCGTGTGCAGTGGCTGGAAGCCCTGGTGCCCCCATTCTCTCTCTCTCTGTCCCTAGAAAATAAATAAATAAATAAAATAGATCTTTGAAAAAAAATAAGGCATGTACAGCAAGCAACCTGCCCAACTTCCTACACAGCTTTGGACATCAGGGAATTGTCACTGTGTCTGCCCAAAGAGTGTAAGAAACCATCCCATGGGCATGACCAGGGCCTACTATAGTCCTCCCTAATCAAAAGGACAGGTATCACTGATGGGTTTTTAAGATCCCCAACAAGACCGGATCCCGACAGCTGAACTCCTGCACAGCTCTGAGGGATGGAGGTAAGAAAGTGGATCTCCTGGGCTGGGGAGATGGCTTAGCAGTTAAGGTGCTTGCCTGCCATATGTAAGAACCCGGGCTTGATCGTCTAGGTCCCACGTAAGCCAGATGCACAAGGGGGCGCACGTGTCTGGAGTTTGTTTGCAGTGGCTGGAGTCCCTGGCGCGCCCATTCTCTCTCTCTCTCTCTCTCTCTCTCTCTGTCTCAAATGAATAAATAAGAGAGATAAATAAAATACAAAAAAAGAAAAAGAAAAGAAAGGAAAGGAAAAGAGAAAAAGAATAGAAGAGAAAAGGAAAGAACAGAAGAGAAGGCGGACCTCCCGAAGGGCTGAGGGACTCACCGATGGTGGTGATGACCGTGGCTGCGAAGATCATCGCGTTCGGCCAGTTCCAGTTGTTGAAGGTCTGGTTGCCTGTGATGGCCACGCCCTGGTCAGCGGCATCAGACACCACCTGAGGGGAGAGCAATAATGAAGACCAGAACCTGGGCTGTCCTTAGATGCTTTCTGAGAGAAGGTGAGAGGGAGCCAAGGTAGCTTTGTTAGGGAGTTGAGGGTGACTGAGCCCCAAAAGTAAAGGCAGGAATGTCTGCTCTTGCAGCCTCCACTTGGCCAGAGATCAGAGAAGCTGGCTTCTCCTTGCCTCTTACCTAACGGACTTCCCTAGATCTGCTTTTCCACAAATAACCTGAGCCCCTCCTGGGAGGGAGGTCACCTTTCTTAAATTTGGAATCAAATCCTGGGGCTGGAGGAATGGCTTAGCGGTTAAGGCGCTTGCCTGCAAAGCCAAAGGACCCAGGTTCGATTCCCTAGGACCCACGTAAGCCAGACGCACAAGGTGCGCATGCATCTGGAGTTCCTGTGCAGTAGCTGGAGGTCCTGGTGCACCCATTCTCTCTCTCTCTCCCCCCTCTGTCAACTAAATATAAATAAATAAATAAATATTTAAATCTAATCCTGGCATGGGGGGCTGGCCTATTCCTGGGCTGGCTCCTAGCCCAGACCAATCAGCCCTCACCCTGGCTCTCCAGAGGTGAAGTCTCCCCTTATAACAAGGTTATAAAAACCCTTACTGGGGACAAGCTCTTCCTTGGCGGCCCATTTATCACTCCTGAACCTGCAGGTTCTGGTAAAGTCTCTCTTCCTGACCTAGGTGGGCTGAGGGGAGGGGAGAGCCCCCTCGACCCCTCTTGACCCCCTCCTGCCCCTCCTTCTTTTCAAGTTTCTTCCAGGCCCACCACATGGGCTCTGAGACCACATGGGTGTATCAATTGTCCTTCCCTTTGTACTTCCCTAAATAAATAGAATAATTTAATCATTATCCTTCTCAGTTTGATTTGTCCAATCCTTTGGTTTAAACACAAACATGAACTCAGGGTTTGGGGTTCAAGGACTTTTCTAGACTCCCCATAGACCCCTGGATCAAACTCCTTAGAAGCGCTTTCATCCAGAGTGCTTGACCAGAATGGACAAAGCCCTCAGCTCAGTTCTTAGCGCCGTATAGAACCAAGTGTGGCGGCGCATGCCCGTAAACCGGGCACTCAGCCCTTGGGAGGCGGAGACAGGAAGCTCATTAGTTCAAGGTCAGCTTTGGCTACATAGTGAGCTGGAAACCAGTCTGGGTTACATGAGACCCTGATCCACAGTGTCCCCATCTAACCATCCCAATTCCGAGGCGGCCAAGGACTCTCACATGCCTTTTCCTTCACCAGGCTTTCCTTCCCTGTACCCTTTTTCTTTTTAATTATATATTTTATTTTAGAGAGAACGAGCATGAGAGAGAGAGAGGAAGAATTGGCACACCAGGGCCTCAGCCACTACTGTCGAACTCCAGATGCTTGCGCCACCTAGTGGGCATGTGTGACCTTGCGCTTGCCCACTTTTGTACGTCTGGCTTACCGGAGGAGGTGTGTTACTGGGGGTGGGTGTAGGGGTGTGGTAGCCAGCGCCCCCTTGCTAGAGTTAGGTTCACTCTCCTGGTGTTTTCCACCTGCTGTGGCAGAGGTGACGTCCAGCCTCTGCTCATGCCATGCCTTCCCCTGCCATCATGGAGCTTCCCCTTGACATTTTAAGCCAAAATACAAATTTTCCTCCCATCAGCTTTTGGTTGGGTGCTCTGTACCAGCAACGAGAAGGTAATATTTTGGGGTGGTTCAAAATTGTGCCCACAGAGCTTCCGGCAACTAAGGACAGTGGGCAGGGGAACTGTGGCATCGGCTCCAGGAATCCTGAGGTGTCAAACTTAGTTCCACCTTCCTTCCAGCCTTACCCCACTGCTGCAGTCAGGTTCACATTGCTGGTAGAAGTCACCCGACCAAGAGCAGCTTTTGGAAAAAAAGGATTTACTTTGGCTTAGAGCCTCGAGGGGAAGCTCCACGATGGCAGGGGAAAACAACTACATGAGCAGAGGGTGGACATCAGCCCCTGGACAACATCAGGTGGACCACAGCACCAAGAGAGTGTGCCAAACACTGGCAAGGGGACACTGCCTATAACACTCATAATCCTGTCCCCAACAATACACGGCCTCCAGGAGGTGTTAATTCCCAAATCTCCATCAGCTGGCAACCCAGCATTCACAACACCTGAGTTTATGGGGGACACCTGAATCAAACCACCACACCCACCCTTCAGTTTTTAGCTTTTACTCAGTTCCACCTACCATAAGAGGTTCTAAATCTGGGGTTCAAGTCCTGCCACTCGAGGATAGCCCCGGGATGACCTAGCCAGACAAGAGACCAGGCACTCAGCCAAACTGCCCATAAAACCCAAGCCAAGGCCAGCGGGAAAGAGAAGAGGGAGGGAGGCATGGAAACAGGGCGGAGGTGGGAAAACTGTATTTCTAAGCCACCCGGAGCATGACTGAGGTTTGGTGGGAAGAAGGGAACGGGTGGACGGTGCTGAAGGAATGCACGGTTTGCAGAGGCGGTGGAGCCCCGTGTAAATGGATCTACACACTCTGGGAAGAATTTTCCATGATGGCATGTTTGCCTGACACGCCATCAAACCACATGCTGTTTGCTGCCCTGTCTCCTCCGGCATTTCCCAAGCACGGGTGGGGGGGGTATGGAAAACAGGGGCATTTAGCCAGGGGGGCCCCTGTCCTCAGAAAGCTCATTCTTCCAGACAACTCACTTTATCACTGAGATAACCAGAAGACATTTAGATGCCAGCAGGCCACGAAACTCACAAGAACCATCCCACAGGCTGTTTCTTCAGTGCTGGGAATCAAACCCAGGATCTCACACATGCTGGGTGACCACTCGGGTCACTGAGTCACGTCCCAGCCCCTAAAGGCTTTGAAAAACCTCTCTGTCGGAAGCAGGAAAATGAGGAAATAGTAGGGTCCTGTGTGTCGACGAAAACCAGATGGCAGAGGGGACAGGACCATGCGGCTCCCCTCTGCCCCCATGTGCTGTCTCAGAGAGAGATCGCCAAGCAGACAGCCGAAAACAAAACAGATCCAACATATAAGATGGGCTGGGGATGGTACTTGAGTTGGTAGGGTGCTCACCTACCACTCATGGATTCTTGGGTTCGATCCCCACCCCGCTACCGCATAAATCATAAACTGGGTGTGTGGTGCCCGCCTGTGAATCCCAGCACTCACGAGATGAAGGCAGGAAGATGCCGAGTTTAAGGCCAGCCTGAGCTAGAGATCCTGTCTCACAACCAAAACACAGGGCTGGAGAGATGGCTTAGCGGTTAAGGCATTTGCCTGCAAAGTCAAAGGACCCTAGTTCGATTCCCCAGGACCCACATAAGCCAGATGCATAAGCCAGGTGGCACATGTGTCTAGACTTTGTTTGCAGTGGCTAGAGGCCCTGGTGTGCCCATTCTCTTTCTCTCTCTCTCTCAAATAAATGAATAACTAAATAAATAAAATGTGTAAAACAAAACACAATAAGCAAAAAAAAAAAAAAAAAACCCAGAAAAGAACACTACGAGCAAAATAAAAAATATACATATAGGAAAATCTTTAAGAGGAAACTGAATCACTGATCAAGGATGGCAGTGGGTCACACCACCTCTGTTTATCTCCATGGAATTATGGGCAATGAGAAGGATGTCCAGACAACATATCCTTATTTTTACAAAACCAACACAAACTAGCAAAACACTTGGGGAGCAAACATAAACTCTTTGCAATCTTGGTTTTTTTGTTTGTTTGTTTTGAGACAACATCTTGATATGCAGCCCAAGCTGGCTTTTTGTTTTGTTTTATTTTGTTTTTTAATTTTTTGGTTTTTTTCAAGGTAGGGTCTCACTCTGGCCCAGGCTGACCTGGAATTCTCTATGTTAGTCTCAGGGTGGTCTCGAACTCACAGTGATCCTCATACCTCTGCCTCCCGAGTGCTGGGATTAAAGGCATGCACCACCACACCCCGCTCCCAAGGGTGGGATTACAGGTGTACACTACCGTACTCAGCTTCTGAAGACTTCAGAATGGGGAGAAGTGAACGTCTGGAATCTTCATCAGAGAAGTAGACATGCTCAGTAAGGTGCATCGCCTGCTTCTATTTATTTTGTGCTCAAGGCAGTCTGCAGGGCAGACAGAGGGGCCTCAACTCAACGTGCACTTGAGGACAGGACAGAAAGGGAAGAGCCAGGGCCAGCAACAGCTAGGACCATGCAAAGGTAGCCAAACACCCTGGAACCATACTGGTCATTACCAAGCTGGACCAGGTCCTTCAAGGTCACGCCAATGGTCTTGTGTCTTCGGAGTTTGACTCAGAGGGCACAATCAGAACATCATCTTACCAATTCCCAAGGGCAGAGGACGCAGAATTAAAGATGAGCGTGATTAGCTGGGCTGTGGTGGCGCACGCCTTTAATCCCAGCACTTGGGAGGCAGAGGCAGGAGAACGTCTGTGAGTTCGAGACCAGCCTGAGACTGAATAGTGAATTCCAGGTCAGTCTCTCTTAGAGCGAGACCCTACCTCGAAAAACAAACAAACAAAAAAACAAAAACATGAGTGTGAAATGGGAGGATGGCATCCTATCGTAACAACAGGATTAGACTCGATCACCCAGATAGGAAACATGGGCCAAAATTAATAAGAAATTAGTGTCTTTTAAATTTTCAGGTCTTCACATTTGAATGGACCAGAGGAGAGAGTCCTGGGCCAGCTGACGAGAGTTCAACAAACACTGGCTGAAGATAAAAAGGAGATACAGTCTCAGGGCTCGATTCTGACCAGGGTGGGAAACAGTGAGTCCACTGTTCTCCAGGGACAGGCCGCATGTGACACATGACAGGCTGATCCACTCTGGATACCGAATTCCATGGGCTGTGTTAACCAATGTGACAAGGGCCAAAGTACAGGATGGCTTCTGTGGATAATTAGCTATTCTAGAACAGGCTGTCCCCGTGCAGTTACCAACTCTGGAAATGAGAAACAGTTAGGCCCGTGGTGAGTGCCCACCACGGAGCAGAGGAGACTGTGTACTGTGAATGGGGCAGGGGAGCATCTTATCGGGGAGCGGTGGTAGCTTCTGGAAAGGTCGAGAAACACTATCTGATGGAGGACATGATCATGGCAAGAGGGGCTGTGAGAGATGGCTTATCAGTTAAGGCGCTTGCCTGGAAAGCGTAAGGACCCAGGTTGGATTCCCCGGGACCCACCTAAAGCCAAATGCACACGGTGGTACATGCATCTGGAGTTCGTTTGCAGTGGCTAGAGACCCCGTGCCCATCTTTAGTTGCTCTCTCTCTCTCTGTCTCAAATAAATAAGTTGGTTTAAAAAACACAAACAGGGCTGGAAAGACGTGTTAGTGGCTAAAGTGTTTGCCAGCAAAGCCAAAGGACTCAGGTTCAATCCCCCAGTTCCCACATAAAGCCGGATGCACAAGGTACTGCATGCACTCGGAGTTCGTGGCAGTGGCTAGAGGCCCCGGCACACCCATTCTGTCTCTCTCTCTCACACACACATCTGCCTCCCTCGGTCAAGACATGGCTGTCTTCCTACAGGTTTCCATTCATGAATGATGAGGAGGAGGAGGACGCTGGCATGAATCGAGCAAGGGGCCAGAGATGTCAAACGTCCTGCAGGTCACAGGACAGCCCTATCTATGACGCCGTGCACCTCCCTGAGACACTAACTAGCTCACCAAAGGCCACCTGTGACTGAGAATCACTGGGACTCAACAGTCACCAGACACGGAACACTACAGAACAGGGTCCCCGGAGAGGGCGCTAAAGGCTGGGCTTCCTGCCCTTCGACCCACCTGCCATTGGTGTGCCCTCTGAGTGACAGCTCAGCATCTCCCCGAGTTGTCAGGGAGCCACAGACCATGTGTGCTTTACACTCATGACTTCCACTGTCTCTTCTGGGTCACCCCCAACAGGGGCATATACAGGAGTTGTCCTGGGGCTCCTCCACTGACTGGCCCCCGCCCCATGCTGCCTCCATCGGTCCCGAGCAGCTGGCCTGGGGGTCCACATGGCCCTGCCCTGAGAGGAAGATGACCCAAGTGCCACTTTTCACACACCTACCACCTTGCTGGCTCCTCCTGAGATTCTGCCAGGCACGTCTTGGCTCAGGCAGCCGAGATTCTGGCGAGACCACATGGCTGGAAGATCATAGCTGGGATTCCACAGGGTGAGGGGGGTTAGAGGCCTTTATCAGTCTCCCAGAACACCAGAACTGACCCAGGACTCAGGCCATCCCTGGGTCAAAGGAGGGTCACGGAGGAGGGATTGGGGGGGCTGCAGGCAAACACCCTGTTAGACAAGGCGTCTCGTTCTCGGGGTTAGGGAAACAGCTTTCATGGGAGGAGGTGGCCCGTTCACTCGCAGAATTCTTTAACTTGGCTCCTCAATTCATACGAGACAATATTTTCATTTTCCTTCCAGGCCTGAAGGGTGATGGAGAGAAAGCTGAGCTGGCAGAGGGTGCAGGCCAGGCTCCTGTTTGGGGATGGAGTGGAGTTCCCTTGCCTGTCACCTTCTTCATGAAGCCAACGTGATTTATTGAGGGCTTACTGTGTGCCAAGGACTGCTCAGCATTTATGGGCCTTTAGCTCATTTAATGAGGACAGAACCCTGCTGGGAAGACACTAATGTTTTCTTCTTCTTTTTTTTCCACTTTGCAAGTGGGGATCTGAAATATCCTGAGGTTACAAAGCTAAATGCAATCTGGGTCCTGGTCACCCTGATGCTGTCCCCTTTCCTGCAGAGGCCACAAGAGAGAGAGAGAGAGGCCTGTGCACACTTCCACCCTTTTCCCAGCTGAGAAAACACTGCTCTAAAAACCAGTCCGACGACTCCAACCCAGCCCTCCAGCAAGACCTCATCCAGGCTCCTACCAGGAGCTCCAGACACCAGCCGCTTGGACCGAACTTTCCAGGCAACCACTGTCCATCCACACGTGCTGGGTTCCTCGATAGACCCTCATCCCCTGGGGGAACCAAAGGCTTCCCAAGCAACGTCCCCTTCCTGAAGGAAAGTCCCCCTGACAGGTGAACAGAGCTGGGTCCTTGGGTCATGCCACCTGCGTTCATACACAATCAGGTAGCCAGGAGAAACTGAGACCAAGGTGTGAGCCTATTTGGGGGATCTCAGCTATCTGGTACCTATGCAGCAGCTCATCCTGGCCCTGCCTTGCACGGTGTGCAGAAACTCTCTCCTCTGGGTGGGGAGAAACCTCCATCCTGCCTTGTTGGAGCTGTGGACTGATGGTGAGTTCACACTTCTGTACTCAGCTGCCGGCCTCTGCCTCGATACTTCCTTCACTCTGCCTGTGCTCATGTGGTCCCTCGGGCCCGGAAATTGAAGCGGGCCTGATGCTTCTGTGCCAGAGGCTCTTTTTGCCTGGAGAAGAAACCACGGCCGTTGCTCTCGCCCAGCCTTTCCGGATTCCTGGCCTCCACGGCATAGGGGCTCGGTGGATATTTGACAAGAGCTGATCGCAGCGCTTCCAAACACAGCACAGCTCAACTGGGCGTGGTGGCGCCTGCCTTGACGACTTAGGAGGCAGAGATAGGAGGATCCCTGTGGGTTCAAGGCCAGCCTGGGAACTAGAGTGAGCTCCAGGTCAAGCTGAGCTAGAGTGAGACCCCACCTCAAACAAAACAAAACCCCACTTCGTTGCTGGGCGTGGTGGCGCACGCCTTTAATCTCAGCGCTTAGAAGGCAGAGGTAGGAGGATGGCGGTGAGTCCGAGGCCACCCTGAGACTCCATAGTGAATTCCAGGTCAGCCTGGGCAAGAGCGAGACCCTACCTCGAAAACAAAACAAAACAAACAAAAAAAGCCCCAGTTAGCTCACGGACTCACTAGGCACTTAAAGGAGGGGCAACTTTTTCGGACTCTCGCTCTAGTTGGGATGTTGGGATTGAACCCAGGCAGTCCGTGCAGAGAGGAACACAGGCAGGCCTGTCATTACACGTGAAGCACGGGGCTGGGGAGACGGCTCACTTGGTAAAAGCGCATGCCTCGCAGGCTTGGGTTGATTTCCGGAACTTCAGGGAAAACGCCAGGCATGGTGACGCGTACCTGTAACCCCAACAAAAGCGCTGGGACAAGTGGATCCTACAACTTCCTGGCCAGCCAGTCCAGCCTAACTGGTGAGCTCCATGGCAATGAACAACACTATCTCAAAAAACATAGACAGGACTGGAGAGATGCATGGCTTAGTGGTTAAGGCACTTGTCTGTGAAGCCTAAGGACCCATGTTCTACTCTCCAGATCCCACGTAAGCCAGAGGCACAAAGGTGAGGCAAGTGCAAGGTCGCACGTGCCCTCTAGGTGGCGCAAGCATCTGGCGTTCGATTACAGTGAAGTGAGGCCCTGGTGCGCCAATTCTCTCTCTAAAAATTAAAATAAAATAAAAGGTAGGTAGGTGCTGGTTGTGGTGGCACAAGCCTTTAATCCCAGACAAGGTAGGAGGATCCCTGTGAGTTTGAGGCCAGCTGGAGACTACAAAGTGAATTCTAGGTCATCCTGGGCTACAGCGAGAGCCTACCTCGAAAATTCAAAAAAGCAAGCATAGAATCCAAGGAACGACAACTGAGGTTGTCCTCTGATTTCCACACACACGTACACACAAGTGCTTGTGCATCTCTGCACACATAAACATGAAGGGAGGGAGGGAAGAGAGGAAAGGAGAAAAGGAAGGCACCGGGCTTGCACAAGAAAAAAAAAAGGCAGCCAGTCTTGGTGGTGCATGTCTTTGATCCCAGCACTTAGGAGGCTGAGGTAGGAGGATTGACATGAGTTCGAGGCCAGCCTGAGGTTAGAGTGAGTTCCAGGTCAGCCAGAGCTGGAGTGAATCCCGCCTGGAAAAAGAGTGTGGAGGGTGGGGGGAGAAGAGGCGAAGCCAGGTCTAGAACCCATGTTCCCAGGCAGAGCAAGGGACACGTGACGTGTCAGCAGGAACGACGAGGTGAGGGTGCAACGGCTACACGAAGGCAGGGAGGCCACCGCCTGGCGCTCAGTAGTGGTTCAGTACTTGCCAAATCAGAAACCGATCTTGAGGAGGGGGAGGGGGAGGGTGCACCCTGGCCTCAGCTCAACCCTGCAGGCCCTCAAGACCTCCCAGCATCGCTCCGTAGCTGTTTTTAAATAAACTCACTGGTGACACGGTGGGGGCCTTGTCTAGCAGAGGGCATGGTCGGGGGTCCACAGCTCAGGCGGTCCAGGGTCCACTTTCCCTTTGGGGGAGTGAGCACGGGGCCAGAAGGAATTCCAGGCATTTTCCTCCCGCCCTCTCCCTGGCCCAGGTGACTGGGGTGTGTGTGGGAGGGCAGCTGCAGTTCAGAACAAGGAACTGGCCGGGGCCCAATGGTGCCATCTCGCTCCCTGCACCAGGTAGGAGCCCAGCTCACCCAGGCCCTGCCTCACCCACGTCTTGGAGCAGATGCTGGATGGCGGCATGAAGGGCCACCCATGCCAAGTCACCCTGCAACCACGCTTGTTTCTGACTTTGTTCCTCTGCTTTTCAGACTTGCTCTAATACCTATGCGGACTCTTTCACCGCACTTTTAGAAGACAGAGGGACAAGGAAGTGCTACACACCTTTGGTGCCCTAGGATGCCAACACTGCATCCTCTCTTCTCTACCCCGTCCCCTGAGAGCCCCCAAGAGCCTTTCATCTCTCTGCCTAGTACTCTACAATACGAGGTCTAACTACAAACCCCATGCCGGAGCAGGCGACACCTCCCTAAAATTCCAATTTTCCGGGCTGGAGGGATGGCTTCGTGGTTAAGGCACTTTCCTGCAAAGCCTAAGGATCCAGGTTTGATTCTCTAGATCCCATGTAAGCCAGGCGCACATGATGGCATATGCATGTGGAGTTTGTTTGCAGTGGCTGGAGGCCCTAGTGTGCCCATTCTCTCTCTCTCCAATAAATAAATATATATATTTTTTAATTCCTATTTTCTCTCTCTCTCTCTCTCTCTCTCTCTCTCTCTCTCTGTGTATGTGTTTGGTTTTTCAAGGTAGGGTGTTGCTCTAGCCCAGGCTGACCTGGAATTCACCATGGAGACTCAGGGGTGGCTTTGAACTCACAGCGATCTGAACTCACAGCGATCCCCCTACCTCTGCCTCCCGAGCTCTGAGATTGAAGGCGTGCAGCGCCATGACAAGCAAACTGCTACTTTCCATTGCTATGAGCCACGATTTCAGGCTGCAGAGGAGGCCCTCCCTGTCTAACGCATGTTTGGTCCTTGAAGCGGTACGCCCGGTGCCCAGCCTCCGATGGTCACTCTGCCTAGGGAGGATGTAGTTAGCCAGAGCCCATCTCATGACGTCACAGGGAGGGCAGGTACAAAAACAGACCTCTCTCCCCCGCCGACACTCCCCATGGTGACCTTGCAACTAATGCTCACACCAAGCTAAACCTCCAGGCCCCAGAAACCACATAGCCCGTAAGACAGGGTGGGATGTGGGGGGGGGCAGCCACCTGCACCTTGTGTACACTTTCAAGATCTCTAGAGCACGGGCCCTGTGTCTGGGGAGGGAGACAGGTATTCTCAAAGACCGCCTGCTGCACGACAGAGAACTTGAAAAGCGGTGGACTCTACATATTTCTCGGAGCGAGAGCTGCCACGCTACGGCAGTGGTAACAGAGACGGCCGCTCAGTGAGTAACAGGCTGGCAGCGGACACCGTGGGGAGATGCCAGGCACTAGAGGGAGAGAAGATTCACGTGCCGGGCGGGATGAAGCAGACGGCATGAAATGCCACCGTGCTGCTCAAAACAGCGCTGCTACTTAAAATTCATGAATTACTTCTGGAATTTTCCCATTTCATACTTTCAGACTGCAGCTGACTTGTAGGTAATTGAAACAATGGAAAACGAAGCAGCAAATAAGGGGAAGATCACTATAGTGTGGCTTCTTTTTATTTTTTTGGGTTTTTGAGATAAGGTCTTGCTCGAGCTCAGGCTGACCTGGAATTTACTATGTAGTCTCAGGGTGGCCTCAAACTCACGGCGATCCTCCTCCTACCTCTGCCTCCTGAATGCTGGGATTAAAGGTGTGTACCACCATGTACGGCTCTAATGGTGGCTTTTTTTTAATAGCTTATATATTTATTTATTTGACAGAGAAAGAGGGAGAGAGAGAATGGGCGCGCCAGGGCCTCCAGCCACTGCAAACAAACTCCATATGCATGCGCCCCCTTGTGCATCTGGCTAACGTGAGTTCTGGGGACTCAAACCTGGGTCCTTTGGTTTTGCAGGCAAACGCCTTCACTGCTAAGCCATCCCTCCAGCCCAGTGGCTTCTTGATTAGGACGGCACATAGGTATCTGAGGGACAGGGCTCTAGCGGGATCCTACCTTCAGAGAAACAGTCTCTGGACCTGGACTGGGAACTTGGTGCTCAAAAACTGCCCTAGACAGCCAGCTGTGGTGGCCAACACCTTTAATCCCAGCACTTGGGAGGCAGAAATAGGAGGATCATTGTGAGTTCAAGGTGACCCTGAGCTAGAGCAAGACCCTACCACAGAAAAAAAAAGTCCCTGCTTATTTGTGTTTGTGTGTGTGCGCGTGCGTGCGTGCATATGTGTGTTGTGTGCGTGCGTGTGCGTGTGTAGGCCAGGGATAAACATAAAAAACCTCCCTTAATCATTTTTCACCCTATTCTTTGAGACACAGTCCTCTTTCTCTCTCACTGAAACTCATTGATTCACTAGACTAGTGAGCCAACGGGCCAGGGATTCCATGCCTCCACCACCGGTGTGCTGGCATTACTGTCTTGCAGCATTCTGTGGATAGCGAGGGTCCAAGCTCAGATCCTCCTACCTGCAGGACAGGTTCCTTTCTGAAGAATCCATCTCTCCAGACCTCTCCAGACCTAATATGTATATATCTAGATATCTCTGTGTGTGTGTATGATATAATAAATATCCTCAGCCAGTTTTCAAAGCTACTGCCCTTGACCGAGCAGATTTAAGGCCCCACCCATAAGTCAGCACCCCGTGTGTGTGGCTGCCCCTGCCCTTCCATCCACCTTTGGGATTCCCCCGCCTACTCTCCTGGGCCATCTCTCAGCAGACCGTGTGGAGCCCGGAGATACTGCTGGATCTCACGCTCACGGGGGGGGGGGGGGGGGGGGGGGGGGGTGAGTTGCAGCAGGCTTGTATCAAAAGGGAGCAAACTCGCGGCAGAAAGGTCTTGAGTTTCCGACGTTCACAGGCCTGCTGCGAACTCTGTCCTCACTTGGAAGGGACAAAGAAAACAAGGCAGGTGACCCCGTCTCCATTGTTCTCAGCCCGGGGTGGTCACCACCCGCACCTGGCAGCCAGCGCCACTCCCTTGACAGCCCAGCCCAGGGCAGGCTCTGCAGGGACTTGGCTGACCCCGGGGAAGGGCTCCGGAGAGGGGCTGGCGGGGTCTGAGCTCAGGATGATGAATGCCTCGGGAAGCCCCCGTGTCTGTGTGCGGACACAGGGGTGCTACAGGCCTCATCCTGGTCCTGCAGCGAAGGCTGCCTGCCCCGGAAATAGGAAAGCACCTCCTCCATCAAAAACACACGAACACATCATAGGGGACCCCCTGGAGTTCCACACCCCAAGTTCACCTTGCCTTGTCCTCTAAAGGACTCAGTGCAGGGGGGGGGTGGCTAGTGAGACTTAAGATAAGACATCCTTCATTCATTTGACCGCAGTCACCACCACGGCCCTCACCACAGAGGGCTGTGGCCCAAAACTCCTACTCTGCGCAGCCCTGTCTGGGGTGCTGGATCCCAGGGTTATCTAGCATTTCTCTGCCCTGACCAATGCCAACAGGCGTCTCCCCTGACTCATGGGGGTCAACAGTGAGCGTGAGGGTTTCTGCAAGGACCTCTCAGGCCTGCTGATGAGCTAGGTCACTGGATCAAGAGGCTTCCTTCCAAGGGCTGTTTAAGGGATCCAAGAGGGATTTGGCCCGTGGCCTGTCTTTTCCAGGCAACTCCCTCTGGCCCTAAGTACGCCTTCCTCCCTGCCAATAGCATGCTAGCCGTGGGGTCTTCTTCCTCTCCCCCAGGCAGGCGCCGGCCTCTCTCAGGCCAGTAACTCTTCCCCTACCATAGCCTCCCTCTGATACTCAAGACCCTGAAGGAAAACCGGGGTATCGCTACACCCCCCTCTTCCCATTTGTCGAGGAGGAGTCTCCAA
The DNA here is from genome assembly GCF_020740685.1 of Jaculus jaculus. NCBI lineage: Eukaryota > Metazoa > Chordata > Mammalia > Rodentia > Dipodidae > Jaculus > Jaculus jaculus. The sequence continues at coordinate 7,481,120 of NC_059109.1, forward strand.
AGAGGGCTGGTGGCTGAGGCTGCACAGTAAGCAAAAAAAATGGTAGAACTCAAGCCGGGCATGGTGGCGCACGCCTTTAATCCCAGCACTCGGGAGAAGAGGTAGGAGGATCGCTGTGAGTTCGAGGCCACCCTGAGACTCCATAGAGAATTCCAGGTCAGCCTGGGCTAAAGTGAGACCCTACCTCGAAAAAACCCCAAAAAAGAAAAAAATGGTAGAACTCACGGGAGACACCCCCTTTCCCGTAAACTCTCAGCGGAGGATCCTTTTCCACAGAATGACCCCGACCATCCAGTCCCTGCCCTGGGACCAGGCTGAGAAATGCCAATGAGAAGCAAGCGGGAGCACAGGCCCGGAGCACTCTAAGAGCTGTGTGGCCATACCCGCCACCCTAGTCTTTAGGGCAAGCGTATGCCAGGGCTTCCAACCCTCTTCTGCTCAGTCTGACCTAGTGGAGACACAGGCAGAGAGAGGGATCATGGGACGTCACCAGGCGCCCCCCATGTTTCTAAAAACAGCGCTCTGAGCGGGCCACAAAGGAGGTCACCACGCTGAAGTGCTGACTTACCGTGTCTCCATCCAGGGCAGACAACGGGCGGGAGAACGAGGCCATGGTCCCCCCCCCAAACAGCCCAGCATGCTCCTGTCACCCGAGGCCCACATCTGCACTTAGGGGTGCCCAAGCCCGGCTGGCCCAGGCCACTTCAGAACCAAGGCGTCCAGTTTGAAGCCCTCCCCTGTGGGCAACGCAAGGACAGAGGAAGCAAAGCTCCCAGGTTTGGTGGGAGGAAGATGCGCAGGGGCTCAGACCCCACATGCGGGTCCACCTGGATCACGTCGCCTTGTCACCGTGCCTACGGTCTCGCTGGGCTAGAATGTGGATTATGAGCAACGAATGCCCCGGACACTGGGCGTGCCGGAGCGGAGAGTGGTGCTTAGCCACGTGAATGAGGCTGCTTCATGTGCAGAACAGAGGTTCTGGGAGGGCACCTCCATTCTAAGAGTGCTCTGTATGACGTGGCCTCCTGCCACCTCTCCCTACCCTGAAGATCAGGGGCTGGGAGAGTCCTTCTGACTCAGTAGGTCTCCACTCCCTCTTTCCCCACGGCTCACACTGTCACATCGGTTAGGATGCATCTCGTCTGTCTCGTCCGGGAGGCCACCCTGCTCCAAGCAGTGCGTGTCTGCCTCCAACCAGCCCTCACTGCATTGCATCCACGGCTACCTGACATGCTGCTCAGCTAGGCATCTCCCCTAGGTAGGCCAGAGCTCTCTCTCTGAAGGCCAACTCACTCACCCTTTTTTTTTTAATTGTTTTTATTTATCCATTTTGGGAGATAAAGTGAGAGAGTGACTGCAAACGAACTCCAGATGCATGTGCAACCCTTATGCATCTGGCTTCCATGGGCACTGGGGAATGAAACCTGGCTCTTCAGGCTTGGCAGGCAAGCGTCTTAACCTCTAAGCCATCTCTGCAGCCCATCCGTCACCCTTTAACCCCACCACAGAACCTAGCACCAGCTACAGCTCCGTACTGGCCAATGAATGGGGGTCTCCAGTGATACCTGCCGGCCGGGTTGTGACACGTGAGTTCTTGTGCCACCCTGCCAGGCGCGGGCACAGTTCAGGGATGAGGAGCATTCCCAAGGCCCCTTCCCAGAAAACTCTTTAGAGTCAGCTTCCAGTAGAAGTTAGAGCCAGATACCAGAGGAAGGAGACTAGGCGGGAAGAGGCGAGTCTGGCCCGAGTGAGGGATGCCCAAAGTGGTTGAAGTCCAACGGCTGAGGATCTTGGGTCTTCCAGAGCATCACCCTGCCCCTGGGCTCCCCCAGCACGAGGAAGAAAGAACACCAAAGCCTCCAATACCAGTAGCTGCCTGTTGCGCTGGGCACAACCCCCCCCCCTCCCGCCGCCTTGGGTCACCTCCTCCCTCCCGGGTAGATGGTCTACTTCTAATCTTTGCCACACTCCTCTCCCTCCAGGTTACACCCGCCCTTAGAGGGGTTACGGCTGACCCTGTTCCTCTGTGTCCTTCAGAATGTCCCACAGAGCCTAGCAAACTCTCTTATCGGGAGCCTCCTCTCTTAGCTTGTGGCTGGTGGCTTGGGTAAATGAGTAACTAGCTTAACTACCCACTCTCAAGGGCTAGGGGTTATGATGATAAGGGATGATGCAGCCTTCCTATTTGTTAAGATTTATTTAAGATGACCAAGTGGTTAAACTATAAACTTCTTCACTAATTAAAATGGGAAAGCTAGCCGCGCGTGGTGGCGCACGCCTTTAATCCCAGCACTCGGGAGGCAGAGGGTGGAGGATCGCCATGAGTTCGAGGCCACCCTGAGATGACATAGTGAATTCCAGATCAGCCTGGGATAGAGTGAGACCTATTTAAAAAAAAAAAAAAAAAAAAAAAAAAAAAAAACAACAAAGAACAGAAAAGCCAAGATAGTTATGAGGTTGAGGTATTAATCCCATGGAATTGCCTCTCTGCCAGATGATTACAAACTTCCCCCACCTATCCAAACCAGCTCCTGCAGGAGCTGTTGGAGGGGCTGTTCTCATGCACTTGGGCCCCAAGCATGATCTTTTCCCCATCCTTCACAGGGACCCCTGCAGCCCCCTTCCAAGCCCCGAAACACCTGTCATGAAATCCCTCCTTATTTTCTGTCTTGAACCTAAATCCCAGCCCCTCCCACCACCACCCAGCAAGGCTGCTGCGGTCCAAGCCCATTTCCTCCGCTCTAGTCTCCGGCTGGAGACAAACAGCAGCTGGCCTCCATCCTCTCTGGAATAAATTGTACAAGAAACTACCGGTAACCCAGCACGGGCATCTCGCCATGGACAGCGTTGGCATGATTGGTACTGTGCCCGATGGGGGAGCTTATTGCTCAGGTTTCCAAACCCCCACGCTCAACCCAGAAAAAGACAGGCACAATCAGTATCAACACTATGATACCCTAGCCGGGCGTGGGGGCGCATGCCTTTCAGCCCAGCACTTGGGGGAGCAGAGGTAGGAGGACTGCTATGAGTTCAAGGCCAGCCTGAGACTATTCTATAGTGAATTCCAGGTCAGCCTGGGCTGGAGTGAGATCCTACTTCAAGGAAAAAAAGAAAAGAAAAAACAAAAACAAACAAACAAAAAACTATGACACCCAAAGACTCTGGGCAAAATGCAAGGGACGTTTAGTCGGCTCTGAGCTATAGACTTCCCCTCTCAGATCCCAGACCACGGCAGCTATACCAGGGGAACTGGACACAGGAGCCCCTATTTAGGGGATGTGGTACAAAAAGGATCCTCAGTGTGGTTAACAGTGGCCTGTGCCACTCACCACCCAGGTATTGCAGAAAGCAGAGGGGCCACCCAGCATAGCGGGCTCGGCTCTTCTACCCCGGCCTGGGCACAGTTCTCTGCCCACCGCCACCTCCCACCCTGGCGAGGTGGAGGATGTGACCAGGTTGTTAAGAAACACACAGCCGCTTTGTACTGAGAGTATGGAAAAATACAGCCAAGGCTCTCCTAGACAGAGACTGGGTTGAGGTGAGGTTTGCAGTGAAAAGTGGGGGCTGGAGGAGCCTCCTAACCTGGGGCCCAGGACCAGGGACAGGCCAGGCCAACAGGAAATGGAAACTCTCTTTCTGGCATAACGCGAGGACCTTGATGGAGGCAGAGGCCCATTGCAAAACACAGGGGCCGGAAGCAAGAAGGATCCTGCCTCGGGCATTCACCTGTCTTCTCTCACCCTCATCAAGAGCTGGGGCTTTAAAAAGATTTTTTTTTTTTAATTTAAATTTATTTCTGAAGCCGGGCATGGTGGCGCACGCCTTTAATCCCAGCACTCGGGAGGCAGTGGTAGGAAGATCGCCATGAGTTTGAGGCCACCCTGAGACTACATAGTGAATTCCAGGTCAGCCTGGGCCAGAATGAGACCCTACCTCGATTAACCAAAGAGGAAAAAAATTATGTGTGTGTGTGTGTGTGTGTGTGCGCACGCACGCACGCACACACACACACACACACACACACACACACACACACACACAGGGAGGAGAGGAGACAAGAAGGTTTCTTGCTGCAAACAAATGTCTGTCCAGCTTTACATGGGCGTTGGGGAATTGAACCCAGGTCAGCAGGCTTGGCAGGCAAGCACCTTTAAGCACTGAGCCACCACCCTAGCTACCCCACCCTACATACCTTTGTTTTCACAGGGTCTCATGTAGTCCAGGCTGGCCATGCATTTATCACCCTCTTGCCTCAGCCTCTCCAGGGCTGGGATTACAAGAGGGAGCCACTGAGCCCAGCACTTGGAAGGCTGAGGCAGGAGGGTCTCAAGTCTGAAGCCAGGCAGAGAGAGACACTTCTTAATCCTGAGTGTGGGGTGGGGGGCAGGGAGCAGCTCTGGATGTGATCACGGGAGGCTGAACGAGAAAGCGAATGCCAACTGGCTCCCCAAACACCTAAGGGTCACGCAGGGGACACACCACCAGCTTTCTCCCGTGGCTGCTCCGGGGACTTCCTGCAAACAACACAATTTCCCATCGGTGGCAGGAGGGAACTTTCCTGGAATTGGCAGCGGGGTTCTTTCAGCTCCCCTCAAGTCATTTGAAACCTGGGCCACAGAGTGCCAACAAACTGCTGAAGCAGGGAACTGAAAGATATCGCCTGCCCTCTTCGGGCAGGTTAAGATGAGACACCTGGTCCCCGCCTCCCCCCCCCCCCCCCCCCCCCCCCCCCGCCACCACCAGGGAGAACTGGGAGACCAGACGGCAAGATGAGCAAACGCGATGGTTTCTTGGCCTTCACTCTCCCCAGGGGGCTCTGGGCCACTCTCCTCTCAGGACAATCGAAGATATATATAGTTGAACCAGCCTGCTACAAATAATGCCACATATGACTGAGCACCAACACCCCACCTATGTTCTGGGCGATGACTCAACCCATTGAACCCAGAGAAGACGAGAGCAGCGCCAGTTGACTTTTGGCTGCGCCACGGCATGTGCCCAGCACTGGGCCAAACAAAAGGAGGACAGGCCACAGCCTGTCCAGGAAGAGCTGCGGCCCAACAACCAACAAGAGCCGGGCAGGCAGGTGGAAGGGTTACGTAAAAGCAGCAGCATGACAAGCGGGCAACACCAACACTGAGGCAGGACAGCCCTGGGCTCACACCAGGCCCCTCTCAAGTCCAAGCAATATGGCAGGAAGCAAGAAGCTCAGACAGGTAGGGAAACCGAGGAAGGCATCCAAGCAGGGTGGTGCTTAATGACCGTCCGAGCACGCAGGAGGCTCATGCCGGGAGGATCAGCAGTTTGAGGCCAGCCTAGGCTGTATCACAAGAACTTATCAAGAACAGCAACAAAAAACAGTAATAAGGCTAGGGTGTGGTGGCACATGCCTTTAATCCCAGCACCTGGGAAGCAGAATCACTGTAAGTTCAAGGGCACCCTGAGACTACATAGTGAATTCCAGGTTAGCCTGGGCTAGAGGGAGACCCTATCTTGAAAACCAACAGACAAACACACAGAAAAACAGGAATAAAGCAGGATTAAAGGGTCTGGAGAGCTGGCTTAACAGTTAAGGTGCTTGTCTGCAGAGCCTAAGGACCCAGGTTCTATTCCCCAGTACCCCCCACAAAGACAGATGCACAAAGTGGCGCATACATCTGAAGTTTGTTTGCAGCAGCTAGACCTGGCTCCCCATTCATTCCCTCTCTTCTTGCAAATAAAATAAAAAGTGGGCTGGAGAGATGGCTTAGTGGTTAAGGCATTTGCCTGCAGAGCCTAAGGACCCAGGTTCAGTTCCCCAGGACCCACGTAAGCCAGATGCACAAGGAACACATACACCTGGAGTTTGTTTGCAGTGGCTGGAGGCCCTGGAGTGCTCGCTCTCTCCCTCTCTCTCAAAATAAATAAATTTTAAAAGAAATATAAATTTTTTTAAAAGAGACAATAAACAAAACACTTGTAAAGTAGGATTTTTTAAAACACTCTTCCAGGCATATCCTCTATCAACTCTTAAAATCTAAGCCTTCCATTTCTCTACCCCCAGCCTGGGGTTATCTCACCTTGGGGTGAGCCCAGCAGGAACCCTTGCTTACTCCGCGGCTGCCAGCTCTCCCTCCTGGAGCAGGAGCAGGAGTGTACGATGGCTGGCTCACAATGGCATGGCACTACCAGGCTCAGGAATGCAGTACCCCCGTGGCTTGAGTATGATGTGATTACTCCTAAAGGCTCACGGGCTAGAATTTAATCCCTACTGTGAGGCGCTAAATGGGTCAAAAATTTAATCTGACCGTGGAGTCCAGAGCCGGGGCCTTTGGGAGGGGATTAAGATTACATAAAGTCAGGCTAGAAAAATGGCTTAGCGGTTAAGGCACTTGCCTGCAGAAGCCGAGGGACCCCGGTTTGATTCCCCAGGACCCAAATAAGCCAGATGCACAAGGGGGCACATGCATCTGGAGTTTGTTTTGCAGCGGCCAGAGGCCCTGGCATGCCCATTCTCTTTCTCTCTATCTGCCCCTTCCCCTCTCTCTCAAATAAATAAACAAAATATTTAAAAATATATTTATTTGACAGAGAGAGAAAGAAAGAGAGAGAGAGAGAGAGAGAGAGAGAGAGAGAATGGGCATGCCAGGGCCTCTGGCCATTGCAAATGAACTCCAGATGCATGTGCCACCTTGTGCACCTAGCTTATGTGGGTCCTGGGGAATCAAACCTTGGTCCTTTGGCTTTGCAGATAAATGCCTTAATCACTAAGCCATTCCTCCAGCTCAAATAAAATATTTTTTAAAAAATATTTAAAGCCGGCACTCGAGAGACGGAGGTAGGAGGATCACTGTGAGTTTGAGGCCACCTTGAGATTACATAGTGAATTCCAGGTCAGGCTGGATTAGAGTGAAGCCTTATCTTGAAATACCAAAAAGATTGCCTAAAGTCATGAGGGGAGGGGTCCCTATATGTGACTCTTGGCAACTTTCGGGGGGGGGGGAGGCGGACACATGAACACACACTCATGCTCCATCTCTCAAGATGTACTGCCTCATAGCAACTCAATGCTACCAGCCAGAAGGGCCCTCAGCCTTGCAGTAGAGCTATAGGCCAAAATAAACCTCTTTTTTTTTTGCACCTCACCCAGTCACCTGTGGTGTTATCAGTGACAGAAAACAGACCATATACTGTCCAACAGAATACTGAGAAGAAATACCCGTGCAGTCTGTGTGGTTGGTTACTGAGCACTTGGAATGTGGGTCAGTGCTTGCACAATACAATTTGAGCTTTATTCATTTTCGTTTAAATAGCTGCGATCCTTAGCAGAATCATACTAAGAAGTCACAACAGGGCTTTAGAGATGACTTAGCAGTTAAGGCACTTGCCTGCAAAGCCAAAGGACCCAGGTTCAACTTCCCAGGACCCACGTAAGCCAGATGCATAAGGTGGCACATGCGTCTGGAGTTTGTTTGCAGTGGCTGGAGGCCCTGGCATGCCCATTCTCATTCTCTCTCTCTCTCTCGCCTCTTTGAAATGAATAAATAAAAATAAAATATATAAAAAAAAGAAGTAACACAGGGCTGGAGAGACAGCTTAGAGGTTAAGATGCTTGCCTGAGAAGCCTAAGGACCCCGGTTCAATTCCCGAGTGCCCACATAAGCCAGATGCACATGGTGGCGCATGCATCTGGTGAGGTGTGCCTCCCTTAGACCCTCAGGCTGAACCACACCTCGGTGGCAAATGTTGCCTACATTCCTAGTTCTTGTTAATTTCAAACACAGAGCAATGGTCACGCTTGTCCACAAGCCCCGAGAAGCCTTCCCCTGCGGGGGACAATGACCAACTCTGGGCAGAGCTGGCTGGCTGGTTGCATAAGGGACGTCCACACGTGTCCTTCTTGGCCGGTATCAGGCCAGTGGGTGTCTAATCTCAGACCTCTTAGTCTGCAGCCCAGCTGTTCCCTCCAGGCTCCATCCAAGACTGGGCTTCAAAAGTGCCCATGGCACTGCTGCCCAGCAGGTTACATTGTTCTAGAAAGTTACTTGTCACCACCATGCATTTGCTGCCCAGAGGTTACGCTCCAGTGCCTAGTCTCCGGGACAGCAATTCTACTAGTGGGCGATGACTTGAAGAGATTCAGGTTTGCAGAAGTTCCGTTAAAGCCGGCCGTGGTGGCGCACGCCTTTAATCCCAGCACTCAGGATGCAGAGGTAGGAGGATCATCGTGAGTTCAAGGCCAGCCTGAGACTAACATAGTGAATTCCAGGTCAGTAAATTCCTGAGCTACACAGTAAGACCCTACCTTGAAAGACAAACAAACAAAAGAAGCTAGTGTTGCAAGCAGAAAACAGCATATGCATGTATTTTATCCCTGAACGAAATCAAGTTTTTGTTATAAACGCAATACAACCACATTACAGAATATGTGAGTGGCAGGAAGGAGAAAAAAAAAAAAATCCGATAATGATCCTGCCTCCCCATCTTGGCTCTGCCTGGCTTCTGTTTGCAAATTGAATTTCTGTGATCGGGTGCTTGGAGAACAAAAGCAGACTTATCCTCCTCACCCCATCCCGACTACCGCTTGGTTTTTGTTGTTGTTGTTGTTTGAGGTAGGGTCTAGCCCAAGCTGACCTGGAGTTCCCTATGTAGTCTCAGGGTGGCTTCAAACTCACTGCCATCCTCCTACCTCTGCCTCCTGAGTGCTGGGATAAGAGGCGTGCGCCACCATGGCTGGCTCAGCTCTTTCTTTCTTTTTTTCTTTCTTTCTTGTTTTATTTATTTGTAAGGAGAGAGAGACAATGGGCCCGCCAGGGCCTCCAGCCACTGTAAACGAACTCCAGATTCACTGTGCACTTGGCTTTACGTGGGTACTGGGGAATCGAATCAGGGTGCTAGGCTTTGCAGGTACGCGCCTTAACGGCTGAGCCGTCTCTCCATCTTGTTTTTGTATAACCTCAAGTGTGGCTCACACCTCAGACCCATGTTGGAAACCACCAAGCGGAAACCACCCCCAGGAGGCTTGAGGGTGCATCAGGGCCCTGGGCCAACGTCTAGGGAGTCACCTATGCTAAGGGCTGCAGCTCCCTGACGGGGTCCGTAAGTGTAGCTTAAATGGAGCAGAACCGCAGGGCCCAGGCGTGTGGGAGTGAGGCTAGTTGGGAAACAGGCTCCAGGAAGCTTACTGATAGGAAATTTAAGATATGTACACAATGAAAGGCTAGAGAGCCAATGCTCAGTGCTTTACATCCACACACACATCCACACACACAGCCAAGATTGTAGGTACACACCTCTAGTCCCAGCACTTTCAAGACACTGAGGTAGGAGGATCATCATGAGTTCAAGGCCAGCCTGAGCTATAGAGTACCTTGCAGGTCAACCTGGGCTACAGTGAGACCCTGCCTCGAACCCCCCCCCACAAAAATTGGTATAAAGAAAGACCCCCAAATAAACAGACAGAGTAAGGACCTGGTAATAAAAGCCCCAAGGCTTTTTTATTTATTTATTTTTAGTTGTTCAAGGTAGGTCCTTACCCTGGTCCAGGCTGACCTGGAATTCACTATGGAGTCTCGGGGTGGCCTCGAACTCACGGCCATCCTCCCACCTCTGCCTCCCAAGTGCTGGGATTAAAGGCATGCTCTCCAAGGCATTTTTAAGGCAGACTGTCAAAACTGACACCCATGAATCCACACCCCTCCCCCGTGGGCTTGGCAGCCATGCGAACCTTCTAGAACGGAACCCATGACACTGAGGTGTCCTGCCTCTGCCCGAGAAAAGACGGAGCCTGCCGGACCCACTCCTAAAGGAGGTGCTAACACACTTCAGCAGCAGCCTATGGACTGGCCACGCAGCAGAGAGTGTGCCGAGCCAGGGGTACAGCACAGAGCGGGGGGCGGGGGGGAAGAGGGGGCGTAGGAGTGTGGTCCGCCCCAGGAGCGCACTGGTTGGGTGGGGGTGGGGGGAGAGCCCGGCTAGGCAGATCTCCCAGGGCTCACCAGGGACCATCTTCCAGATTGGATGTGGGCCATTGAAGTTTGCCAAAGTAGGGCTGGGAAAGGTGCTGCCCCCCCGGGAGAGAGGCCAAGAAGATGAATACAGCTTCCTGGCTCAGAGCGCTCATTAATAATTACCCTTCTCAGGGGTGGGTGCTGGGTTTAGGATGCAATAGGGCATACGCTGTGGAGAGGCGTGTGAAGGAATGTGGACAAGACAAACCCCAAAGCAGTATGCTGATGAGAGCGGCTCAAAGGAAGGTAACCCCCAGATCAGGCATCAGGGGAACCCCCCCTACCAGCCTCAGCCTACAGCTACTTTCCTACTGGAAGAAGCAAATGCCCTTACAATATGCCACATCTCCACTTGGTGCTTAACGCATGCCTCAGTGCCACCCTGCCCCCCACACAGTTAAGTCCTCACTTCAAAGGAAGGCGGGCGGTCCGTAGCGATCCTCTCCATCCCCACAACCCTGTAGATCCTATTCCACGTGTAACTGGCCTCAGTAAGTTCTTGGCTCAGAGACGTGCAATGACTTCGGCCTAGTGACACAGCACATAGCCTGAGCCCCCTGGCTGCCTTCGGGTGCCCCCCCCCCCCCGCATCATACAACACAGGTGAGTCCAATTCACTGAGCCAGTCATTCGAATGGCTACACGGAACAGTCCGGAGCCTGGGAGAGGGGATGAGGGTATGGGAAAGCCATTAATCAGGACACCCTCCCTTTTCCTGCTACCATGGCTATGCTGACAAGACACTCCTGCCCCAGCCTGCCCCACTCAGCCCGCTCAGCACTTCTGCCCTTGGCAGCTCTGGAGGGGGCAGGGAGGCCGGGAGTGGAAGGGCACCCTTCCAAAACCAACGCTGTCAGGATGCATTCCACGGCCCAGGGGACACGAGTTCTCCTTGAACGGCAGTGACGGGGAGGTACGGGACTGACATCCATTCAACTCCGGGGCCTGTGGACAGGTGCTCACTTCCTGCATAGGGGCGAGGGCACAAGGAGCAGAGGGAGAAAGCGCCCGCGGTGCACACAAAAGGCACCCAGGGGTGGGTGGGGAATCAACATCTATGAATCTCTTCTGCCCCACCCAGTCTGTCCCTCAGCAAGCTACCTGTCCCTAGTCAGGTGGTATGTGGGTGACATGTGAACCCCAGTAGGAAGGCTAAAGCCAGAATCCCATCAAGGAGCCAACCGTAGGGGACCTAAGTGGTGGGGGGTGGAGGGGGGGGGTTTAACTGACATCAAGATGGAGGTCACAGCTAAGAGACAAGTATAACTCCAGTCCCGCAGGAACTGAAGGTCAGGGGCCCCTTAGGGACACAGTTCACAGCCCCAGCTCTGAGCTGTGACACCCACTTACATAACCTGAGTTTTCCTACTTTATAACTTGAAGCTCAAAAATGGCCAAAAAAACAAAACCACCTAGATAAGATCGGTGTGGTCAGGAAATGGCGGCGCTCTGGTATCAGAACTCCCAAGGCTACGCAGAGGCGCGCTCGGCACTTCCTTGGGGCCAGAAGCAATTCGGGGAGCACCATCTCAAGAGAGCTGGGGAGACAGCTCAAATTGGTAGAGCACTTGACCTGCACGCAGGAAGCTCTGGGTTCGATCCCCAGCACTGAGTAAACCAGGCATGGTGACTCATTCCTGTAGTTCCAGCACTCCGGAGATAGGGGCAGAAGAAGGAGTTCAAGGTCATCTTTAGCTCGAGATCCGAAGATACAAGATACACAGCAAGCTCTGTACTCGGGAGGCCCGGGTGCGCGGTGCCGCTAAAGGTGTGATCCTAAGTTATGTAAGCCCCTGCCTGACCTGATGGCCTGGTGTGCAATTAGAGTCCTTATCTCATACCATTCATTACCGCTCTCTGTGTGCCTCTCCTGGCCACCCCTCCTCCCTCAAAGCCATCTGTTATCAGTGGACAGAAAGCTCAAGGTCTTGGTAAAAAGAAACAAAAAAACAAAAAAATGGAAACTTGCCCTAAGTGTACAGGGCCTCAGAAGGCCTCTCTCTCCCCTCCCCTGGGAGGTGGCCTCTGAGTCCCCCAACTGCGCTAAGAACCGATAGGATCCACAGAGGGAGGTGGTCAAACCGCTTGGCCACTGGAGGGCTCTGGCTCAGAGGGAGGAGACACGGGGCTGAGCTTTCCACTTTGCAGATCGTGATCCGATCACCAGATCCGTACCTGGTTAATCCATTAGCAGGTGTGGCAGTCACCTTGGCCTGACTGACCTGTCCTTTGAGGCAGCTGTTCCAAAGAAGCCTTCTCTTCCTTAATTTACCCCACCAGCTCCAACTGGTCCTGGACTGCGTTTCTCCCACCCCTGGTGAGCAGAGTGGTCCTGGACAAGTTGTATAACCTCCTCCCCCCCCCCCACCAAACACACACACACAAAACTCTGGGCCCTGGCTCCAGGACGCTGGAGAAATAACCACTAAAGCCCCTTTTCCACCTTACATTTTAGCTTTTGCTGCCAGAAGAGGTACCCTCAACAGGAGTCACTTCCTATAGCCTCCAAAATGACCTAGAGATAACCAGCCAACAGCTTCTGGGGTGCAGACCCCGGGAAGGCAGGAAAGAAGAGGAGCAAAAGGCCGCTGGTCACACACAGGAGTCTTTCTGTCCCAGACCACCCGCTCCCCCACGGCCACCCCCAGCTTCCCACCATTCCAACAGTTGTCTTTTCTTCCACAGCCTTCAGATCACCGGGTGGGGTGCACTGGGGCGGTTACAACAGGGGGCAGGCCTGATGGCGAAGTGTAAGCAGAAGTGTCCTGCACCCCAAAATGCCACCAACAACTCTGTGACTTAAAGGTAATTTTAAGACGGTTTAGAAAAGAGCTGAGAAAGAGTTCTATAAACAAGAGCCCAGGGCTGGGGTGATTAAGTGCTTGCCTGGTAAGCATGAGGATCTGAGTTTGATTCCCCAGTACCAACCAAATAAACGGCCAGGTGTGGTGGGGTGCACCCTGGGAGGCAGAGAGAGACAGATCCCTGGGGCTTACTGGGCAGCTCCAAGGACAATGACAGACCCTTTCTCACAGGAGACAGAGAGCGCCCCTACTGACAATAGCCTCTGGCCTACTCATCAAACAAGCACACATGCATTACATGCACATACACATACATTTAAAAAAGAGGGTCGGTTGGGAGCTGGAGAGATGGCTTAGCGGTTAAGGAGCTTGTCTGCAAAACCTAAAGACCCAGGTTTAATTCCCCAGGACCCACGTTAGCCAGATGCACATGGTGGCGCGTGAGTCTGGAGTTCGTTTGCAGTGGCTGGAGGTCCTGGTGCATCCATTCTCTATTTGCCTCTCCTCTCTCTCTCAAATAATTTTTTTTTTTGGGGGGGTTTCAAGGTAGGATCTCACTATAGCCCAGGCTGACCTGGAATTCACTATGGTATCTCAGGGTGGCCTCGAACTCACGGCGATCCTCCTACCTACCTCTGCCTCCCAAGTGCTGGGATTAAAGGCGTGCGCCACCACGCCCGTTTTCAAATAAATAAAATATTTTAAATGTATATTTTTAAAAAGAGGGTTGGTGAGGGCTAGAGAGATGGCTCACTAGTTAAGGTATTTGCCTGCGAAGCTTAACAACCCACTGGAGTTTGATTCCCCAGTAGGCACATCTGGAGTTCGTCTGCAATGGCTGGAGGCCCTGATGTGCCCACTTTCCCTTCTTTCCTCTCTCTACTTGCAAATAAATTAAAAAAAAAATTTTCTTTTAAGGGCTGGAAGATAGCTCAGTGGTTAATGCATTTGCCATGTAAGCCTGACTACCTGAATTGGAAAAATCCCCAGGCCCCATGGGAAAGCTGGAAGCAATGGAGGACTTCCGTAATCCTGGCATGCGGAGGGTGGAGATGGACGGTAGAGGAGACAGGAGAAATTCTCAGAAGCTTACAGGCCAGTCAACCTGGCAAACACATCACCATGAACAAGGAGAAGATCTTGGGCTGGAGAGATGGCGTAGCGGTTAAGCGCTTGCCTGTGAAGTTCGAGGCTCGGTTCCCCAGGTCCCACGTTAGCCAGATGCACAAGGGGGCGCACGCGTCTGGAGTTCGTTTGCAGAGGCTGGAAGCCCTGGCGCGCCCATTCTCTCTCTCTCCCTCTACCTGTCTTTCTCTCTGTGTCTGTCGCTCTCAAATAAATAAATAAAAAATTAAAAAAAAAAAAACCAAGGAGAAGATCTTGCCTCAAACAAAGTGGGAGGCAAGGACGACTGGGAAATCGGTCCTCCGACCTCCTCACGTGCGTTTGTTCGGGCGTGTTTGCCCACACTCACACACCTGAGCGTGGATAATGAACGAAGAAAGGCTCACGGCACTGCGGGACTAACCTGAACTTGGCTCCGCTCTAGGCAGCTCTGCCACCAGCTAAGTCTCTCCTAGCCAGGCCTCGGCTCCCCATCCAACAAGCGGGACCGCGTGCATCTGGTTCCCTGATCCTCCCTAAGAACCAGGCCTCCAGAGGGGGGGGGGGCTATGAAAGTGCCAAGCAGATGGTTCTGCACAAAGCCCGAACCTGTAAGTCCCTCAGAGGGCCGGGTGGGGGTCACTGGGGTGCTAGAGACAACACCCTGCAAATACTTCGGCTCCCTCCGGCAGGGTGGGCCCAGGGGTGGGAAACCTCAGTGCAGCCTGTGGTCTGGGTCTGGTCACGCCATAGGAGCCACCAGCCAGGAAGCTGTCTCCTCCCGTGTAAACAGCACCGTGACCTGCCCCAGCCCCTCCTTTCAAGAGTATGAAGATTAAACAAGGACACCAGCATGCATGCACGAGAGTGGCCCACCCCAGCTGCTCCACGTTGGCTTTCCCCACAACACACCCGGAAATGCAGGCTGGGGAGATGGCTTCGTAGTTAAGGCGCTTGCCTGCGAAGCCTAAGGATCCGAGGTTCAATTCTCCAGGTCCCACGTAAGCCAGATGCACGAGGCGACACTTGCATCTGGAGTTCGTTTGCAATGGCTAGAGGCCCTTGCACAACGATTCTGTGTGTGTGTGTGTGTGTGTGTGTTTCTAATAAATATTAAAAATAAAAAGTGCCTGAAGGCCTACGTTCAACTCCCCAGTATTATCCACATAAAGCTAGAGGGAAAAGTGGTACGTGTGCCTGAAAGCTTGTTTGCACAAGAGGGCATGATATGCACACGCACGCGCACACACACGCAAATAAATATGTATTTTAAAGTACTTTTTATTTTTATTTATTTATTTATGGGGGGGGAGGGCGGAATTGACATGCTTGGATCCCTTGCTGCTTGCAAATGAACTTCAGATGCATGTACCATTTTGTGCATCTGGCTTTATGTGGGCACTAGGGAATTGAACCCAGGCTGCGAGGTTTTGCAAGCAAGTGTTTGCAACCACTGAGCCATCTCTCCAGTTCTTAAGGTCTCTCCGTTTCCTAATATTTCAATGCATGAAGAGCTCATTCTCAGGGCAATATTCTCAGGGGTCTGAACACACAGTGTCTAAGTGTTTGGTCAGTAAGACATGCTCGGCCAGCGACTCCTACCTGCTGCACGCCGTGGCCGGGCTATTTGCTCTCCTGAGTTTCTTGAAAGTAGAAGCTTCTTAAGCTTGCTCTTGTCTTAGCACCCCGCTGGGGAACGAGGACCAGACTTGCAAACCGCAAGCATGCCGCCAAGTGCTATCTGGACCTCCTGCATCCCAGGGAAGGAGTTAACAACATGAGCAATGGGGGTGATGGGGCAGGGGCAACCCTGGAGATAACAGACCCAGACAGGACAGGGAACGCTGTTTATACTGCTCATTCCCACCCGAGGGGGGTGGGCAGCGGGGAGCTGAGGCCACACTGCTGAGCTTCAAGGTGGAGTTTCTCACCATCATTGTGAACCCCATGAGGTGAGGTACCTAGGTGCTCACAAGAACTCGGGTTAAATCCCAGGGGGTGAGAGGCGGAGGCAGGAGAGTCAGGAAGTTAGCTCAAGGCCATCCTTGGGTATAGGAGACCAGTAACAGAAAAAGAAAGAAAGACAGAGAGAGAGTCAAAGAGGGAGGGAGGAAGGAAGGAAGGAAGGGGAGAGAGAGAGAGAAGCTGGGCAGAGAGTTTCTTGCCTTTAGTTCCAGCATTTGGGAGGCTGAGGCACAGAATTACCATGAGTTCAATGTCAGCCTAAGCTACAGAGTGAGTCCCAGGACAGTGGGTCGAGAGAGTGATACTGTGTCTGAGAAACAAAACCCGAGCCGGGCGTGGTGGCACACGTGTTTAACCCCAGCATTTGGGAGGCAGAGGTAGGAGGATTGCTGTGAGTTCCCTGAGATTACATAGTACATTCAAGTCAGCCTGGACTAAAGTGAGACACCTACCTTGGGGGGAGGGGGGAGGGAACAGGCTGGAGGAATGGCTTAATGGTTAAGGCATTTGCCTGCAAAGCCAAAGGACCTAGATTCAATTCTCCAGAACTCATGCAAGCCAGATGCACATGGCACATGCATTTGGAGTTTGTTTGCAGGGGCTGGATGCCCTGGCATGCCCATTTCCTCTCTCTCCCCCTCTTTCCTTCTCTCTCTCAAATAAATAAAACAACCCCAAAGATGGATGGATGGCTGGATAGATGGATGGACAGACGGACGGAAGGACAGACAGACGGAAGGACAGACAGACAGATCCCCAGGGGAGTGTGAATGTCTGTTCTTGCCTGGCATAGATAATGCACATTCTCACTCATATGGAAGCTTGGGCTGGAGAGATGGCTTAATGATTAAGGCACTTGCCTCAGGACCCAAGTAGACCAGACGAACAAGGTGGCTTCTGCATCTGGAGTTCATGTGCAGTGGCTAGAG
This sequence comes from Jaculus jaculus, assembly GCF_020740685.1. Classification (NCBI taxonomy): domain Eukaryota; kingdom Metazoa; phylum Chordata; class Mammalia; order Rodentia; family Dipodidae; genus Jaculus; species Jaculus jaculus. The sequence goes on from NC_059109.1 coordinate 7,497,911, forward strand.
GCCCTGCCAACCCCCCACCCCATCTGCCTCTTTCTCTTTCTCTCTCGAATAAATACTTTCCTCTCGCTGCGCATGGTGGTGCATGCCTTTAATCCCAGCACTCCAGGTGGCAGAAGTAGAAGGATTGCTGTGAGTTGGAGACCACCCTGAGACCACATAGTGAATTCCAGGTTAGCCTGAGCTACAGTGAGACCCTACCTGGAAAAACCAATCAATAAATCAATCAAGGAAAGGCACTCCAAACTTTTTCAGAGAATGGCTAAGTATGGGAGATAAAGGCTGGCCAGGGTCACACACCGACATGTGCACAAGACCAAGACCCAGGTTATATGTAGACACCTTTTGTCTACATAATGGCTCAAATGAGGGTTTCTCAACCCCAACCCCAACCCCAAGTTCAGGGTCTGCACGGACAAATGAAGGAGCCCTGCGGTACATACTTCTCTGGGGGTGGCTGACAAGTTTCCCTGGCGGGCCACAGAGCCAGCTTCCAACCTGCACGATTGAACCAAGCTGGTCCTGCTACCAAGTGTCCTGTGTAACTTCTCTCCCCAAGGAGGAACGAGCATCCCCCTTGTAGGAAGGATTACAGTGGGTGTTGGGAATGGTGTGTGTGTGAGAGAGAGAGAGAGAGACAGAGACAACAGCCAGAAGTACAGAGTGCTGCCTAAATGTTCCAAGAGGAACCCTAAATATTTAGCTGGAGGAGAGGAAAAGAATGCATATTGCAAAGACAGGTCAAAGAGGCCACCAAGGTCTCTGACAGGGCAGTGCTGTCTCCCCACAGGGAGGACCACCATCTAGGGAGGATACTCTCTCGGGAGACCATCTGGACCCAAGGATCCTCCAAGAGGAAAGGTTTAACCAAGGTGTGGGAATGGAAGGGAGGAGTCATACTTTCAGGTGTTGACTTAAAAAAAAAAAAACAAACCCTTTTAGGAAGCAATCTGTGGTCTTAATGTGCCAGAAATAGAAAATGGTGAGTAATTCTATGAGGAGGAACTTGGCGGGTTTTACAACCCTCCCTTGCCACGGTCTCCAGATTAGGAGTTCGGCGCGTAGTAGATGCCCACCGACGATTACTTATGCCACCCTCTGAATGCACTAGGCGCTTGGACACAGGGCCTACGCATGAGGTCAAATACTGCAGTACTGTCCCACCTCATGAATGAGGGGACTTGCTCAAGATCACACCAGTCAGCACCCTGACGGTCTAGCCCAATACACCCTAAGCTTCTGAGAACACCACACATGCCCATCACTGTCCCACCTCTAAGCCTTGTTCCCTGTTTCTTCCAACCTTCAATGCAGCCTAATGTAGAACAGGAAAGTTCTGGGCGGGGGGGAGGACTGGGTGGCCATCAGCCTCATGTTCCTAACTGTGAGGTCTTGGACAAGCTATTTAATCTCTGTCTTTATATTAATTACTTTTCTTTTTAAAAAAGAACAGTAATTTTTTTAAATTTTTATTTATTTATTTATAAGCAAAGAAAGAAGAGAGACAGGCTGAGAGAATCGGCACATCAGGGCCTCAGCCACTGCAAACAAACTCCACATGCAGGTGCCACTTTGTGCATCTGGCTTCATGTGGGTACTGGGGAATCAAACCTGGGAACTCTGGCTTTGCAGGCAAGTACCTTAACTGCTGAGCTATCTCTCCACCCCTTATTACTTTTCTTGTTGCTATGATAAGACACCTGATCAAAGTGTGGCTTACAGCTCGAGGGTATACAGTTCACATGGCAGAGAGGGTGTGGGCATGCTGGTCTTCCAAACTCCCACCAGGATGGGCCATTAAGCTCTGCCTACAGCATGCTAGGGTTTCCCTAGCCTGCAGCTCCAAACTCTTCCATGTTCCTTCCACACAAACCTACATTAAGCCTACAAACCACATGATCAGGGTTATTATCAACAGTAACACCTGGGCTGGAGAGATGGCTTAGCAGTTAAGGCATTTGCCTGCAAAGCCAAAGGACTCATGTTCAATTCCCTAGGACCCACGTTAGCCAGATGCACAAGGGGGCCGCACGTATCTGGAGTTCGTCTGCAGTGGCTGGAGGCCGGCTGGTGTGCCAGTTCTCTCTCTCTCTTTCTCTGTCAAATCAATCAATAAATAAAAAAAAAATATTTTTTTTGAAAAGGAGATCTATTAAAAGAAAAAAGGAAAAAAAAAAAAAAAACAGTTAACACCTAACGCCAGTTTTCTGTATTAGTTACTTTTTCCTTGCCGTGACAAAACACCTGATATAAGCCACTGAAGGAAGAATGGATTTCTTTGGCTCTTGGTTCGAGGGTCCCGCCCAGCATGTGTCAGGAACACCACGGCATCAGGAGTATGATGCAACTGGTCTCCTTGCACCCACGGTCAGGAAAGAGAGAGATATCCCCACACTCTGAGTCGGACTTCCCTGCTCTTCCAAACCTTTATGTAGGGCTCAAAGTTAAGGGTGCTTGCTTTCATAGCCTATGACTGGGGTTCAATTCACCAGCACCAACATAACATCTGGTGGGCATCCACAGGGGCAAAAGGCCTGACACACATGTTTCCAAGGTGATTCTAAATAAAGTCATGTTGACAATGATGATTCACCGCAACAGTTTATTCTGGCCATGGTACTTAACAACAAAAGACGGTAGTATAAAAACTCAAAGGGGCACAAAAAACGCCGGCGGGAGAGGGCTATGATCAGAGTTCACTGTATACATGTATGGAAATTGTCAATACAACGCCTAAAAATAAAAATACCCAGCCGGGCATGGTGGCGCACACCTTTCATCCAGGCACTCAGGAGGCAGAGGCAGGAGGATCGCTGTTGAGTTTGAGGCCACCCTGAGACTGCATAGTGAATTCCAGCTCAGCCTGAGCTATAGTGAGACCCTTAGAAAAACCAGAAAATAAAATAAAATGAATTAAAAATAAGTAAATAAATAAAAATACTCAAGAAGATGATGTTCAACAGCAGATCATCCAGCTCGTGGCCAAGGGATGTACTTAATAACAGCTGGTGTCACCCTTATCCCTGCCCTCACCTGCCAGCCCTAGACGCCCCCCCCCCCCCGCCACACACACACATCCCCGGTTCTGCCATGACTCAGGAACAAGCCCAGAGCTCAGTCTGCAGGGATTGGAACTCAGTCCTCTACCTCCCTGGATAAGCTAGGCAAATGGAAGAGCAGTCACTCTAGCCCACAGGCCTAAAGATGCAGGAAATGTGCCAGCCCAGACCTGACACTGTAAGGGTTCAAGAATGCTCACAAGTCGGCTGGCACACACTCACAGCAGTCTGCTTTCAGTCTAGGAGCAAAATCCATCTCTTTCATGATACCCACTCGGCCAGGCTTGGTGGCGTGGTGGCACACGCCTTTACTCCTAGCACTCGGGAGGCAGAGGTAGAAGGATCATTGTGAGTTTGAGGCCAGCCTGAGACTTCACAGTGAAGTCCAGGTCAGCCTAGGCTAGAGTGAGACCCTACCTCAAAAAAAAAAATTGTGTAATGTCAATCTCTGAACAGTTCCTTATTTTTACCTGCAGATCAGGGGTTTCCTGAGGACAGAGCTTGGGTTTTGTTCACAGCCTGGTCCCCCAGAGAGGGGGATCCATCTACAGGCCTCCGGAAATTGGAACTGAATCCTCCAGGGCCCTATGACCCCATGTTGGCCCGTCCAGCCTGCACCATCTGCTACCCATCACTCAACACTTCCGCCAGTATTTCCCTCATTTCACCACCAAGGTCCAATTTCCTTTCCTTAGCAAGACTGGGCTCAAGGGCTCAAGACCCTCCAGTTTCTGAGGCTTCCCCACCCAGAAATGTTGACAAGCCAGGCAGGGCCCCTCTGGACTCCCACCCAGGATTCCTAGGGGTTGGGGACTGGGGTCACGCCTCAGAAAACAGCCTTCAGACAGCGATGGGGGAACTGGGCACCCCACCCCTGCTTTTCCATGGACCTTCATAGGGGCTCACGGCAGGAAGAGAGATAGATACGCTAACTGAAAGATGGGGTAAAGGAAAGGGCCAAAGACTACAGGCTTTCTGAGAAAAGCCACACTCCATTACATCAGAAGTTCAAAGGAGAGAGGAGGCGTTCTTATCAGAACATTCAGGAGGCCAAGGGCTCAACCCACAGGAATCTAATTTAGGTTAGAATATTCCACTGCTTTTTAAGTTGTAGATGGCTGTGAAGAAAGAAGGAACTTTTCTGTAATGTTTTCCACTCCCTTACTTGAAAATTGCAAAAATCTGATGGAGTTCAAATTCCTTGGCTAAACTGAGACGGCCTGTCATCTGACCCTCACCTCCCTGGCCTGTGGCTGCAGCCCAACAGGACCATCATGCAAAGTTACACCTCCCTGGGGGTTATGGGCAAAAAGGAGACACCATCCTCCCCCCACACCCCGACTTTCCTAGTTCTTTAAACAATGCAGTTGAGGGTTGGGATTGCGGCTCAGTGACACAGCGCTTGTCTGACACGTGCCAGGCTCTGGGTTCTATTCCTAGCGCAGCAAAAAATAGAAAACAAACAAATTTAGTTGGTATATATCCAGACATTAGATTGCCATATTATATGGCTGGGCTATTTTTTTTTTTTTTTGTTAGTAGAACATCAATCCACACTGTTTTCCAATGGCTGTGCCATTTTACAACCAGAAGACAAATACTGTATAATGCAACCTATATGGTAGATCCGCAGTATCAAATTCATTAAAAAAAAAAAAAATGCTGGGCTCAGTGGTGCTCGCCTTTAATCCCAGCACTAGGGGAGGCAGAGGTAGGTGGATCGCCGTGAGTTCAAGGCCACCCTGAGACTCCACAGTGAATTCCAAGTCAGCCTGGACTAGAGTGAGACCCTACCTCGAAAAATCAAAAAAATATATATAATAAATGAACTGTTGCCGGGCATGGTGGCACACACCTTTAATCCCAGCACTCGGGAGGCAGAGGTAGGAGGATCGCCGAGAGTTTGGGGCCACCCTGAAACTCCATAGTGAATTCCAGGTCAGCCTGGACCAGAGTTGAGACCCTACCTCAAAAAAACAAAACAAACAAACAAACAAAAACCAGAAAGTAGAATAGTGAGGCTACAGAGATGGCTCTGTGGTTAAAGGCAAAGCTGTCGATTCCCCAGGACCCATGTAAAGCCAGGTGCACAAAGTGGTGCCTGTGCCTGGAGCTTATTTGCAGCTTCAGAAGGCCCTCCCTGGCCTGCCCATTCTCCCTCCCTCCCTCCCTCTCTTTCTCTCAACTAAATAAATAAATTAATTTTTTAAAAAAAACAAGCTGGGCTGGGCTGGAGAGATGGCTGAGCGGTTAAGCGCTTGCCTGTGAAGCCTAAGGACCCTGGTTCGAGGCTCGGTTCCCCAGGTCCCACGTTAGCCAGATGCACAAGGGGGCGCATGTGTCTGGAATTCGTTTGTAGTGGCTGGAAGCCCTGGCGCACCCATTCTCTCTCTCTCTCTCTGCCTTTTTCTCTCTCTGCCTGTCACTCTCAAATAAATAAATAAAAATAACAAAATAATAATAATAAATAACCAAAAAAAACAGCTGGGGGGCTGGGCATAGTGGCACACCCCTTTAGTCCCAGCACTAGGGAGGCAGAGGGAGGAGGATTGGAGTCTCTTACCATCTGTGCACAACAGGCTAGCTGGTCTAAAGTTTCAGTATTCTTGGGCCTCTACCTACCTCCCATCTCACCAGAGGAGCACCGGGATTGCAAACGCATGCTGCCGCGTTGTGTCCACGCGGGTTCTGGATATCTAAACCCAGGGTGCTCGGGCTTGTGTAAACAAGCGCTTTACCTACTGAACTGTCATCACCCCAGCCCACATTTTAAAAAATATTTTATTTATTTATTTGAGAGAGAAAAAGAGGCAGATAAGAGAGAGAGAGAAAATGGGTGCCAGGGCCTCCAGCCATTGCGAACAAACTCCAGACGCGTGTGACACTTTGTGTACTTGGCTTACGTGGGTCCTGGGGAATCAAACCCAAGGTCCTCTGGATTCGTAGGCAAGCGCTTTAGTTTAATCGCCAAGCTATCTCTCCAGCCTGCTTTCTTTTTTCCTTTGGTTTTCCAAGGTAAGGGTCTCACTCTAGCCCAGGCTGACCTGAAATTCACTATGTAGTCTCAGGGTGACCTCGAACTCACAGCGATCCTCCGACCTCTGCCTCCCTAGTGCTGGGATTAAAGGTATGTGCCACCATGCCCAGCAGACCTATTTTCTATAATACTACTTTTAAAAATTCAGAGCAAGGGATGCAACTCAGTGGTCAGCACATTCTTAGCATGAATGAGGGCCTGGTCTAGTCCCAGCATCAACAGACTTAGAAAAGTTTTCCTGATTCTTTGCAATGCCATTTCAAAGCCCACTAAGTCCGTGCACAGACCACCCCATTATAGAGCATCTAGGAGTATCCATCCTGAGTGCGTTGAGCATGCCTACTCCGAAAATCCAGAAGGTTCTAAAATACAAAGCCTCTTATATTTTAGATGTCAACAAGATGTCACAAGTGGAAAATGATACCCCTGACCTCACAGATTGAATCAAAACACAGGTGCGTTAAAAAAAAAAACACAATAACAGTGTATAAAATTATTTCCAGGCTGCAGGTATATGTTGTACATGAAACTAGTGAATTTCATCTAGACTTGCGCCTCATTCCTTATATATGCCTATACTCTGGAATCTGTAAAAACCCACATTTCTTTTTCTTTTGTTCTGGTTTTTTTTAAAAAATATTTTATTTTGATTTATTTATTTGTTTGAGAGAGGGAAAGAGGGAGGGAGGGAGGGAGGGAGGGAGGGAGAGAGAGAGAGAGAGAGAGAGAGAGAGAGAGGGAGAGAATGGGTGCACCACTGCAAACGAACTCCAGATGCATGCTCCACCTTGTGCATCTGGCTTATGTGGGTCCTGGGGAATTGAACCGAGGTCCTTCGACTTCACAAGCAATCATCTTAACCACTAAGCCATCTCTCCAGCCCTAGTTTTTGGCTTTTTGAGGTAAGGTCTTGTTCTATGGGCCTAGAACTCACTGTGTAGTCTAAGGCTGGCCTTGAACTCACAGAGATTCCACCTACCTCTGCCTCCTGAGTGCTGGAATTAAAGGCATATGCCACCATGCCCTGCAAAAAGCTCCCATTTCTGATCCCAAGCATTCTGGACAGAGCAAATGCCACCTAGAGTGGCCCTAATCTCTTGGCAGAGAATATACTATGGGCTAAGCAAGCTCTGAGGTGGCATCAGGGGCCACCCCAGCACCATCAGGTACACTGCTCATGGCGACTACGCGAAGTGTCCCTGCTTAGGATAACATGTCCTCTGTCCGTGTCCGTGACCATGTCCCACCAGCTTTGGGAAGGACACAAGAAACAACAGAAGGAAACATCTACTGGAATGTTTTCCAGTATCATCTGACCTTACTTCTCCCTGGGTCAGCCCAGTTCTGCCCCATCAGTTCTTATACCCAAAGCATCTCACCTGACTCTCTTAGGGGGTTCTGTCTCAGGACCCCAGACCCTCTCCTCCCTAAAACTATGTGTCCCTCCCCCCAATTCCTGCAACACAACCACACACAGCGTTCAGAAGCTGAGCCCAATCTGACAGCAAACAGCCAAGTTCAAGATGAAAGCCTTTTGGCCCGAGGTCAGGGCCAGCCAAGCACAGCATCCAAAACCAGGGGAATTGTGTTTCTTTTAAACAGCAGACTATAAATAGGGCAAAACCCCAGGAAAATACTTAAGACTCACAATCACCACCCAGCAGCCCCCTCCTTTAAACCTCCTCCGCCCCACTAAAACCTTTCAACACTGGCAAATTTCTACCCTTGACGATTTCCCTCTCCCTTCGCACGGTGCCATATCCAACATTGTCTAATCATCCTAAGGGCTTTACTAAAATGCTCAAAACAATTTAATGAACCTTCACTTTAACTGGTAAAACTGTAAACCAGCCCTTAACTTGGAGAATATCTTTTTTTTGGGGTTTGGTTTTTGGCTGCTTCCAACTCTGAAAGTAACATAAAGAGCCATCAGAAAAGGGTCTCTTTCTTCTAGTTCCTCTCAGAAATCCAACTTACCCACTTTGCACCTCTACAGTCTTGGGCTGTGAGAATTCAGCCGAAGCCAGAGCATCAAAAGCTCTATTGTGTTCCTTTGACTTACAAAGGCGGTTAAGCGGACCAGTGAGTTTTACAATTTCCACCAAGGCTTGAAACAAAGGGGGTGTTCATATTAACCCTCAGTTCTCCAAAACTGAGCGAGGTGAGCTTTTTCTCCATTAAAAAAAAAAAAATCCAATGTGCCTCATTTTAGGCAGTTTAGTCAAATATTCATTATCACAGATTCCATGGTATTTTGTTTTGTTTTGTTTAATTTGGGGAAGGATTGGTATAAGTGACAGAATGTCAGAACTTCAAAACCGGGGTTGGCTTTATTCCTGTTGAACGTGAAAATGGAAAGAGGGACTGGGCAGAAAACTCAGCTGCTAACATGCTTGGGAGGACCTGAGTTCGATCCTCGGAGCTCCAGGAACCAAGCCAGGCATAGTGCGGTCTGCCTGTAACCCCAGAGCTGGGGGAAGTTGACGCAGGAGGCTCCCTGGGGCGCAGTGGCTAGCCGGTCTAGCCCAGTTGCTGAACTCTGGGCCACTGAGAGTCCCTGTTTCAAAACAGTGGACATTGCCTGGCATGGTGGCACACGCCTTTAATCCCAGCACTTGGGAGGCAGAGGTAGGAGGACCTCCGTGAGTTTGAGGCCACCCTGAGACTACAGAGTAAATTCCAAGTTAGCCTGAGCTAGAGCGAGTCCCTACCTTGAAAAGTTAAAAAAAAAAAAAAGTGGACATTGTCTTAAGCACCCGAAATTGTCCTCTGACCTCCACATGCACACACATACATATGCAGCCCCCAACACACACACTGTAACACACACAGGAAGGAAAATGAATGGATGCCCACATGGAAAACTCTAGAATATGATGCTCAGTGGCACGCGCCTACCTCTCACATGGGTTCCATCCTTAGCGCTGCGAAATCACAAACAAACAAACAAAAGCAAACTTCAATGTCTGGGAGGGAAGGAGGGTGAGTGCGTGGGACTCAGAAGTTTTTTCCAGAATAAGATAGCTATGTGAGCAGTCCAGGAAATCCCACAGTTTAGTCCGTGGTGCTGGCGCAGAGGGTGGGTACCCCAGCCCCAAGAGACGGGGGACTCTCCCATTCACAGCAACAAACCCAGGGTTAGAAGGGCGTGGTGGTACACACCCTTAATCCCAGCTCTGGGGAAGGGGGCACAAGGAGGAGGACCGCCGTACGTTTGAGGCCACCCTGAGACGACACAGTAAATTTCAGGTCAGCCTGGGCTGGAGCAACACTCTACCTCGAAAAACAACAACAAAAAAGCATCCGAGTGTCCCTCCCTATTCTAGGAAAACGTTCTCTCCTCCCTTCTATTCCCAGCAGGACGCACACCTCATGAACAGGTCTTTGAGGATCACTCTATCACTTTGAGGATCATCACTGTCTTGTTTAGCTTTCTTTCCCCGCAGCTCCAAGTTTTGCCCGGTGCCTGGCACACAGTGGGCTCTGAATAAACCCTAACCCTCACTGCCCTCACCCACGGGGTGGTCTTCCAGAATAAATGATAAGTGCCCATCACATCTTCAGAGGGTCTTTCTGTACCAGGCTCCCTCAAAGCCTTCCTGTTAATTACTGCAAAGGGAGAACTTGGAGATGAGCTGCCATTCCAATAATTCAACTGAATCCTTTAGTTTTTTTTTTTTTTTTTTTTTTCGGGGGGAGGCTTCCAGAAGGAGCTGTGCAGAGGAGTAAACCAAGACAACACGTCAGAGATGCAAGCAGTGCTGACAACCCCACAGTGCCCAAAGTCTGTCCCAGAGGAAGTAGAAACAGAATTTCCCAGCAGGCCAGAGGCTAGCTGAATTGATTTCCCCAGCTCACTACTTAGGGTTACAATGTCACAGCTTCCCAGGTCCTGGTGGTGGAGGGGTTGGGACAGGCAGGACACTGGCTCCTGAACCTGAGTCTTTAACGGCCACTTTAACCTCTCTGGGCGTCAGTTTCCTTATCTCAACATATAAGTCACTATAAAAGGTACCTGAAGTCACGCAGGTAAGGTATTTGGCAGGACGCCTCGGTCAATGAGCGCTCAATAAACGCTAGCAGTGGACGACCTACTTGCTTTCAACACATACCTCGCCTGCCGTTAACAGGCTCGATGGGAAGGCGGCCAAGCCAGGTGGCAATACCAGCCTGTACCCACCTATAAAAATGAGACTCATTCCACCCAAAGGGCCCAACAGAGTAGGGGCTAAATTCCCTTTGTGGAGTAGGAAAGAATAAAAAAATGGGGGGGGGACTGATGGCACATATCTTTAACCCCAGCTTTCTGAAGGCAGAGGTAGGAGAATGGATGTGAGTTCAAGGCCAGCCTGAGACTACATAGTGAATTCCAGGTCAGCCTGGGCTGGAGAGAGACCAAAAAAAAAAGAAAGAAAGAAGGAAAAGAAAAAGAAGGCTCAGAGAGTGACCAAAAAGCTGGTGGAACCAATGGGCACAGTGGCACTGCTGTGTAACCCCAGGCTTTGGGAGGCTGAGCCATTTAAGTCCATGAGTTGAGTTGAAAGTCAGCCTGGGCTACATGAGACCCTGTCTCGCAAACTAGCGGGGTGTGGGAATGCACGCCTTTCACCTCAGCACTTGGGAGGCAGAAGGAGAATTGAGGTGAGTTCGAGGCCAGCCTGGAACTACACTGTGAGTTACAGGTCAGCTGGGCTAGAGTGGGACCCTACCTTGAAAACAACAAGAACCCAATAACAAAAAAAAATTATCATTAGCGGTCTAGGGAGATGGCTCAGTAATTAAAGGTGCTTGCTTGCAAAGCCTGTCAGCCCAAGTTTGATTCCCCAGTACCTACATAAAGCCAGAGGCAAAAAAGTAACTACTCTCACTTTTGGTCGAGAACCTTCTCTTTGCAGATGGCAATGACCTTGGGATGACTCAGAAGGCATCATAGTGCTGGGAAGAAGTGACAGGAGTGCTCAACACTGAAATATCTCTATCACAGCTTCCAAGGCTCAGGGTCCATTGTGGAAGAGGTGGCAGAAAGAATGTAAGAGCCAAAGGAAGGGTAGGATTCCTTACAATGTGCTCCCCACAGACAAAAAATGGCCTGATATCCATGACCTCACAGTGCCTGGCACTACCTACACAAGACCATCATAAGAGGAGGAAAAGATTATGACATAAAAATAAAAGACAGAGTGATTGAGAGGGGGAGGGGATATGATGGGAGAATGGAGTTTCAAAGGGGAAAGCAGGGGGGAGGGAGGGTATTAGCATGGGATATTGTTTCTAATCATGGGAGTTAATAAAAAAAAGTAACGCATGCATCTGGAGTTTGTTTGTAGCAGCAACAGGCCCTGACCCACCTATTCTTTCTCTCTTTCTCTGCTCATAAATAAATAAATAAAAATTAACATTAGGTTGGGCTGGAGAGACGGCTTAGTGGTTAAGACACTTGCCTGCAAAGCCAAAGGACCCAGGTTCAATTCCCCAGGACCCACGGAAGCCAAATATATGAAATGACACATGTGTCTCGAGTTCATTTGCAGTGGCTGGAGGCCCTGGCTCACCCATTCCTCTCACTCTTTTCTCTCTCTATCAAATAAATAAAATTAACATTTTTTTTTAAATTAACGTTAAGGCTAGAGAGTGCTTGCCTAGCATGCATGAAGCCTTGGGTTCCTTCCCCAGCACTACCTTTATGGGGAGTGGTGGCGTATGTCTGTAATCCCAGCATTTGAGAGGTGAAGGCAGGAAGATCATAAGTTCAAGGTCACTTTCCACTACCTACCTACCTAGTGAGTCAGAGGCCAGCCTGGGTTACATGACATCCTATCTCAAAAAATAAAAACAGGGGACTGGAGAAATGGCTTAGTGGTTAAGGCGTTTGCCTGCAAAGCCAAAGGACCCAAGTTCAGTTCCCCGGGACCCACATAAGTCAGATGCACAAGGGGGTGCACACATCTGCAGTTTTGTTTGCAGCAGCTGGAGGCCCTGGCATGCCCATTCTCTCTCTCTCTCCCTGCCTACTTCTCTCTCTCTCTCAAAAAATAGAGAAAAATAAAAAAAATAAAAACAGGGACTGGAGAGATGGCTTAGCAGTTAAGGCACTTGCCTGCGAAGCCTAAGGACCCAGGTTTCGATTCCCCAGTACCCATGTAAGCCAGATGCACGAGGTGGTACATGCATCTGGAATTCATTTTCAGTGGCTAGGGGCCCTGGCACACCCATTTCTCTCTCTCACATACACACAAACACAAATAAATAACAGGGTTGGAGAGATGGCTCGGTAAAGCCTGTAGGCCCTGGGTTCAATTCCCCAGGACCACATAAAGCCAGACACACAAAGTAGCATATACATTTGGAGTGGCAAGAGACCCCCGCACACACATATACTCTCTTTCTCTGTATCAAATAAATAAATCAATGGTTTTTCAAAAATAATAGTAATAAGGCCGGGCATGGTGGTGCATGCCTTTAATCCCAGCAATGGGGAGGCAGAGGTAGGAGGATCGCCGTGAGTTCAAGGCCACCCTGAGACTCCATAGTGAATTCCAGGTCAGCCTGGGCTACAGTGAAAAACAAAATAATAATAATAATAATAATAGAGCCACCTCTTGAGTGTTTGAGGCCGTTCTAAAGCGGGAAGGAGTGCAGACACGTGGTCCTGGGCTGGTGAGGGCTGAGCACAAGCGATTGAAAACCAGCCTGCACATCAACCACAGCGTGGGCTAGGGAGGAAATGCCTGATAACTTCTGGACGATTTCTAAAGAAAGGTGTTTTACAAGTGCCCTTTCTCATGCATTTGACAAAGCCGCTTACAGTTTCCAGCAAACTCCAGACCGCAGCCACCCCCCCCCCAAGAAGCATGCCTACCTAGGCTCCCACCTCAGGAATGCTGGTCCTAGCTTCTTCGTGAGCCACTCAGAACCAGCTAAGACCCACTACCTCAGGTGGAAAAATACCCAAGCAGCCAGATGGGGAGAAGATTCTGGCGTTTTTCTTTCTTTCTTTTTTTTTTTTTTTTTGTCTTTCGTTAAACCAATTTCCTGAGGCCTCAGGCGGTGCCCCAAGTCACTGATCAAAAAGCCAACCGAAGCAGATTTCTGTAGATTAAAACTGAATCTTGCAAATGCTTCCACTGGTCCTTTTTCAGTTCTTGGGTTTTTCCTACGAAGGGAGGGGACTTGCCCAGTGGAGGTTAGTTTGAGGATCCTTTTTATTTTTTTAGGGCTGGGATGGGGGACAAGACTGTCCATTGTTCAAGAAGGTTATCTATGAAAGTCTCCTAATCACATGGCCTCCCTGCCCAAATCCTTTTTCCAAAAGTTACCTGCCTTCTTTGGGGTGAATGGGGAAATAACAGAACAGGCTTAATCGGCACCTCAATATAAAGGGATTTTTTTGTTGTTGTTGTTTCAACACTTTAAGAAAGTTAGCTAAGTGTAACACCTAGCCCAGCCATCACCACCACCAGCAGCTGCACCCGGCTGGACCCCCTCCCCCTTCCCTTCTTGTGTTTTGAAGTTTATCTTCCCACATTCAGCCTTGAATTCTTTCCTTCCTTCCTTCCCCTTATAGCCGCCGAGGAGCCAGAGCGAGGGAAGCACACTCCAAGGGCAGTTCCAGGCCATACCGTCGTCCTCGGGCCCTCCTCCCCTCCTCTAAACAAAGCCTCCAGGCAAACTAAACAGACTCATTTTGTTTCCTCCAAGGAAATCATAAATCGATTCTCCCGTCCCCTCGGCACACTCAAGAAAGACGGCAGGCACCGAGAAGGTACCAGACCCTCCTGGGACTACGGGGCAGAGACACCCACCCGGCATCCTCGGATGCTCACCTCCGCCAGCATCACTTCCCACCTACGCACCCCAACCCCCCAACCCTGCCCCGGAAACTGTACCCGGGCCCCAGGGGCGGGAGATGCTTCTGAAACTGGAGCCAAGTTTAAAGCTCCCATTCTACAGGCCTCTCGAGGCCAATTCTCTTCAGTCTCCAGGATCCCTAGGGTACCTACTTCATTGCACATCTGTGTGAATGTCTGAAACCTAGAGACTTAAGGAAAAATAAAAAAAAAAAAAAAAAAAGGAGGCACCACCAGAAAGATAGACGTAGACCTTCTCTATGCTTTAAACTTTACATGTATCTGGGGCAGGAAAAGGACTCAAAGTTGGTTCCCATTTGACACACAGCAAAAAACAAAGTTCGAAAATAAAGAGACACTACCGAACAGGTGGAAAGGACTGGGGAGCTATTGTAAATTAAGCGTGGTTCCTTATCAGATCTGCAATGTCTTAGACAATCTACCCACTCCACCCTAAGGCTCGTGCTACAATGGGGAGGGAGGCCATTAACTGGAGCTAAAAAGGGGGTGGATGATGGCCCAGGCAGCCCAGAGGAGTCTCAAGAATCAGGTATGGAAGGGACCTCCGTCCCCAAGTTGACTCAAGGCCCCAGCTGGGATGGTCAGCCAAGTTTATCCCAGTGAGGTCAATGCCATCCTTTGGGCGTGTGCTGTAGCAGATAAAGGGCTCCAAGGGTAAGTCGGAGGAAACAAACCCTCATCCACTCCCGCTGGCACACAACTCTCCTCCCTCCCCCCAAAAAGACAAGACCCCCGGGGTTTTGCCTTCCACTTGTGCAACCTGGTGCTTTAAGCAAACTTTAACTCCAAGCCCCAGAGGGATGTCTCCTTCATCCATCCCGCCAACTCAGGCCTGCACGGAAGCCCCCTGATTCCTACTTTCTCCACGGGTGGCTGGCTGTGGGGCAGGGGGAGCATAGATTTTGTTCATGCTGGAGGCTGGTGGGGGGGAGGGGGGAATCCTTCCCACAGCTCCGGGTTCCAGGTTCAGAAGAAAAAGCCAGGCAGGCGCGGTTAGTTAGTTAGTGGCCCTGGAGCAGGAGGTGGAGACGCAAAAGGGGTGGCACCTAGGCTCGACTCCCGGACTCCGGGAGCGTCTCCAAGGAAAGATAAACGTCTTTATCCGCCCTACAGGCTCCCTCCAACAAGGGAGGCACCCACACCGAGCCACCGCCGGCCAGGCTCACCCGGGAGTCAACCCCAAGTTCTCTAGGGACACACTGGGGGTTCCACCGACTCTCTCTGCGCATGGGAAACGGACCTCCGTGTCCCTGAGCAACTACAACAACAAAAAAACCCATGCAAAAAGGACACTTGAAGGGACATGCCCCCACACACACACCGCTCTGGCATTGGAGCTATGAGGTCATCAGACACTGGGGGGGGGGGGAGAATCTCCGTGTCTCTGGGTGAGCAAACTGCCACCTTATGGGACACGGTCCCCTGCCATCCCCCCTCCAAAACCTCTCATTATTGGGGCTGTGATGTCATCAGACACTATGGGGCTGGGGAGAGGGAGGGAGACTCGTGGCAGGTGTAGATGGAGTGTGGGGGGTGCGGAAGGGTGGAGGACGTAGGCGCAGCTCACCTGCAGGATCTTGTCCAGTCCCTCCTGGCCCAGGCACGGGAACTCCTTGAGCAGATGCAGCTTTTGCGTGGTGTAGTTTTTCTTGGCCTCTTTCCAGTGCGGTTCCTCCAGCACTTCGAAGATCGCCGCCCCGATGGCCAGGTAGAAGATGATAGCCGAGGTGAGCAGAGGACCCCGGTCCACCATGGCTCCGCGGTGGTGCCTTCCAAGGAGCAAACGTCCCCCCGAGTCCCAGCAGCAGCTCCCGGTCCAGCTGTTTGAATTTGGAGCTCCGCATGCGCAGTACCCACCGCAGTCCACTACCAACACCCCCCCCACACACACACACACACTCCCACACACACACACACCAACAATGAAAAAAAAAACAAAACCCAGCTCAGCACAGCTCCCCGGACCAAAAGAAAAAAAAAGTAGAAAAAGACAATAATAATAACAGTAATAATGTTTTAAAGTTGTCTGCTTTGAGCTCCGGGAACTGCCTTGGATCACGCTCCACGCGGACCGAGGTGAGCACACACACACAGACACATACACACCCCCCCCCGCAAGGGGTCTGTCTCCCCTCAATGTCCTCGAGGATGCAAAGAGCTGGGGACAATTTCCGACCGGCTCCGGGGGAGTTGGGGGGGGGGGACACACGTGCGCACGCTGCTCCGCGCGCGACAAGTCTGGCGCGCCCGCCTCCGCCGGGCTCTTTAACCAGCGCTCAGCCCGCCCGCGCCAGTCCCGGGCCGCTGGGGGCGGAGCCTCGCGATGGCCACGCCCCCTCCCGACGGCCACGCCCCCGCCCCGAAACCCCGCCCGGCGGCTCTGGCGCGGGGGTGGGGGGAGAGTAACAGCGAGGAAAAGGCGCGCTTGCAGAGCTCGGCGCCCCGCGGGGCCTCGGGGTGGGGTTTTTTTTTGGGGGGGGTGGTGAGGGTGGTAGTGGGAGTCGCGTTAGTTAGGAGCCTTGGTTTAGTTAGGTGAAAATAATAATCGTGGTGCACCTTCTGAGTGAGGTCAGAAATTGCGAGGGGGGGAAAATAGAAAGCTTGGGCTAGAGCGAGACTCTACCTCGGAAAACACACACAGAGACGAAAGAGAAAGGAAAGAAAGAAAGAGAGGGAGAGGGAGGGAAACTGATTGCCGTTGTTCAGTTTTCATGGACTGTTCCCCTTCCAAGTAAGCTTGATTCTCAAGTCTCTTCCTGGGGCTCACACGCTGAAGGTCGAGCCTCGAGAAAGGGATTTAATTGTAGGAGACGTCAACGATCAGTCCAACCAAAAATGGGTGCAGGATCCCCATCCAGTCTTTCTATTGTCTCCTCCCCCACCCCCAATCTGGAGAAAAGCAGACAGACAGACAGCTGCACTCATACCGCAAAAGATCTCTTCCTCACTCCCAAGCCTATTTACTATTGCAATCTGGGGCCGAGGAGACTGCTCAGTGGTTAAAGGAGCTTGCTTGCAAAGCCAGCTGGCGGGAGTTTGACTCCCCAGTAGTCACCATAAAGCCACATGCCCAATGTGGTGGGGGCATGCGTCTGAAATTTGTGGCAAGAGGCCCTAGCACACCCATTTACTCTTTTCTCTCTTTTTAAAGTATGAAATAAAGCTGTACCGGGCATGGTGGCACAACACCTTTAATCTCAACACTTGGGGGGCAGAGGTAGGATTGCTGTGAGTTCAAGGTCACCCTGAGAGTACAGAGTGAATTCCAGGTCAGCCTGGTCTAGAGTAAGACCCTAGCTCCAGAAACAAACAAATAAATAAAACCAAAACTAAAATAAAGCAGATAAAATAGCAGGGCATGGTGGTGCACACCTTTTAATTCCAGCATTTAGGAGGCACAGGTGAGAAGATCGCTGTGAGTTTGGGGCCAGCCTGAGACTACATGGTGAAATTCTAGGTCAGCCTGGGCTAGAGTGAGCCTCTGTCTCAGAAAAACAAAAATAAAATAAAACTGCAATCTTCTAGATGCCAATCCCCTGCCTACATACACCCCAGACACAGCCCCATCACCACCGCTGAAATGTCGTTACCTTAGCGTTGCTGGGACAGAACAGTAGCTGATGGGAAGAAAGGCTTTATTTTGGCTTACAGTCTCTAGGGGAAATTTCAACGTGGAGGGAGGTCATGGTTAGCATAGAGTCTGCTGTCACTCCTTGCCACAGCGGGTGGAAAGCAGCAGCCAGAGACTGAGCTGAACTCTGGCAAGAGGGAGCTGGCTATAACGAAGTCCACTCCCAGCAACACACCTCCTACAGCAAGGTGCCACCCCCCAAACTGCCACCAGCTGGGGACCAAGCATTCAGAACCCACGAGTTTATGGGGAACATCTCATTCAAACCACCACGCGCGCACACACATGCATAAACAAACATGCAAAATAAAACAGCTTGTTAGGTCGTGAAACTAAAATAAGAAGAGAGGCCCTTGGGCTGGAGAGATGGCTTAGCAGCCCCACTTTCTCACAAAGGGGATGAGCTACACCCACAGAGAGGGCCCCTCCACCCCCCGCCCTCCCCCCAACCGAAGCCTGCTCTGTATAGTCGGCTGAAGGCTAGAGAGGCCACATTAGGAATGTTGGATTAGAAGTTGGAAGTCAGCATGTGTGAGAAAAGAGACATGTATTCAGAGTGGACATGGGAGCCCCGCGGCTGGAGAGTGAGCTTTCTCCTGAAGCAGAGCTAAGGTGAGCTGTGCCTGGGTGTAGCCTGAGGGGACAGGCACAAGGACAGAGAGCCACGAAGCCTGCATTTTCCCTGCTTCCTGCTGGGGCCTCCAGGCCTCTTCCTTCTCACAACCATAAAGAACTGGAAACAGGGCTGGAGAGATGGCTTAGCAGTTAAGGCACTTGTGGGCAAAGTCAATGGACCCTCCCCCCTCCCCACCCCCCCCCCCCCGCCCAAGGACCTATGTAAAGCCAGATGTGCAAGGTGGTACATGCGTCTGGAGTTCGTTTGCAGTGGTTACAAGGCCCCGGTGCACCCATTCTCTCTATCTGCCCCTTTCTCTATCTCTCTAAATAAATCAATAAAACATTAAAAATCAAATAAACAGGGACCAGAACGGTGGCTTAGCAGTTAAGGCGCTTGCCTGCGAAGCCTAAGGACCCTGGTTCGATTCTCCAGGTCCCACATAAGCCAGATGCACAAGGTGGCTGCATGCATCTGAAGTTCGTTTGCAGTGGCTGGAGCCCTGGCATGCCCATTCTCTCTCCGTCTCTCTCTCTCTCTCTCTCTCTCTCTCTCTCTCTGCCTCTAATAAATAAATAAAAACAAAATCTTTTTTAAAAATCAAGTAAATAAAAAGGAACTGGAAATATCTACACACCAAGATCAAGCAGTCAGTCACTTATTGATCAATGCCATGAACATCTTCCTAGCTGTTCGGCTCCAGTGGGATTTGGAGATCCACAGATAACCTAGTCTTATAAAGAAAAGGGCAGAGCTTTGGAAGGCGCAGTGCATAGGACTCTGGCCTCTGCTGCGCCCTCCCCTCTCCCCCTTTCCCCCGCCCCACAGAGGCTCAAGATAGTCGGGGCCCTATTGGTAGAACAGGGTGCCAGCTTGCAGGGCTTCCGTTTCCATGCTGGGAAGTGGGTCTGATGACAGGCCCTCGATGGTGCTTGCAAAGTGTAGTCTGCCTGGGGTTGACAGACACTCAGAAAAAGGTAGCAAGGTAAGCTGGGTGTGTTTGGACAAATGCACCCACTCCTTCATAGCAGAGGTTTATTGGGTGTTTACTACATAACAGCCCCAATGCATAGGGCTGTCACGGGACAAAATGCATTACCCACCTCTCCCGCTGACATTTCAGTACTGGTGGTAGGTCGGGTGTGTGGGACATACGGGTGGGGAGGCTGGAGGTTGCAATTAAAATTTTTTGTTTGTTTATTTTTATTTTATTTATTTGAGAGCAACAGACAGAGAAAGAGGCCGATAGAGAGAGGGAGAAAGAGAGAATGGGCGCACCAGGGCCTCCAGCCACTGCAAACGAACTGCAGATGCGTGTGCTCCCTCGTGCATCTGGCTAACGTGGGTCCTGGGGAATCGAGTCTCAAACTGGGGTCCTTATGTTTCACAGGCAAGCGCTTAACCGCTAAGCCATCTCTCCAGCCCTGGAGGTTGCGGTTTTAAATGGGTTTAGGAGTACATATTTGTACGTGCGGACGGACAACTGCAGGTGTCATTCCTCGGGAACGAAGTCTACCTTGTCCACCTGTTATTTTCCCCTTGAGATGGGGTTTCTCGTTGGCTTGGAACTTGCCAAGTAGGCAAGATTGGCTGGCTAATGAGTCCCAGGGATCTGTCTGTCTGTCTTCCCGGGACAAGGATTCCAATTGCTTATCAACATGTCTGACATTTTTTACAAGCACTGTACCCGGTGAGCTATCTCCCAAGCCGCTGAACTGGTTTGCATTTCAAAGCTCTCTCTGGCCTCTGCTTCATGTGTACTCTGTCTCCTAGTCTTGGGATTAAAGACATGAGCCATCATGTCCGGCCTGTTTCTTTCTCACTCCCCCTGTGTCCTCTTTGCTCTCTGCCTCTGCTTCCCGTAGCTCCACCAAGCACCTTTCTGTTTGTGCCCCAAATGCCTTAGCTCTCCCTCCTGCCTCTCTCCATCTCCCCTCCCCCAACCTCACCTGCTTCTCCAAAAGACCAGAAGCACACAACTGCCCTGACATTAACGTAAGCTGTGTCTGCTCCCCACACAGCAGGGCGCCCTGTTGTGATGATCCCATCACAGGCTGAAGACCTTGAAAAAAAATTGGGGGCTGGAGAGATGGCTTAGTGGTGAAGGGGTTTGCTTGCAAAGCGCAAGGAAGAACCCAGGTTCAGTTCCCCAATACCCATGGAAAGCCAGATGCACAAGGTGGTACAAGCTTCTGGAGTTTGTTTGCAGTGGCTGGAGGCTCTGGTGCACCCATTCTCATTCTCTCTCTCAAATAAATAAATAAATAAAGTATTTGTTTTTCTTTTTGATATTCAAGGTAGGATTTTGCTCTAGGCCAGGCTGACCTGGAATTCACTACATAGTCCTAGGCTGGCCTCAAACTCACAGCAGTCCTGTGAGTTCCTCTCCTACCTCTGCCTCCCAAGTGCTGGGATTAAAGGCATGTGCCACCACACCCAGCTAAATAAATTTTTTTTTAAAAAATCTTTGAATGCCTAAACCCCATGATCATCAAGGATGGAAAAGGAAAAATTTTGTATTAGGGGATGGGATGATGATTTGTGTTTTTACATTTTGGAGGGGGGAGCTTTTTGAGGTGGGAGGGCAGGTAGAGTTTGTTTTATGGGTATTTTTGTTTGTTTGTCTGTTTGTTTTTTGGTTTTTTAAGGTACAGTCTCACTCTAGTCCAGGCTGACCTGGAATTCACTATGTAGTCTCAGGATGGCCTCGAACTCATAGCAGTCCTCCTACCTCTGCCTCCTGAGTGCTGGGATTAAAGACATGCACCACCGTGCCCTGCCTTGTTTTCTGGTTTTTCTTTTTTTCTTTTTTTTTTTTTTTTGCTTGTCTCATGTTGCTCAGGCTAGCCTCAAACTCGCCATGAAGATGAGGTTGATGTTGAGCTCCTGATCCTCACGGTTCTGCTTTCTGGAATGCCCAAATTATAGGTACATACCACCATGTCTAGTTTCGTGCAATGCTGGGGATGGAACCCAGGGCTATGTGTCTCTCTGTTAGACAATCACTCTACTAATGGAAATGTATATCCTCAGACCTGACAGACAGATAAATTCATTCTATTAGTCCATGTGTATTTCTCCTTGTGCTCATTTTTTCAAAAAATATTTATTTATGAGAGAGCAAGAAAGAGGCAGGGAGAGAGAGAAAAAAAAAATGGGCATGCCAGGGCCTCTAGCCACTGCAAAGGAACTCCAGATGCCTGTTCCACCTTGTGCATCTGGCTTATGTGGGTCCTGAGGAATCGAACCTGGGTGCTTTGATTTTGCAGACACGTGCCTTAGCTGCTAAATCGTCTCTCCAGCCCTTTTTATGCTCATTTCTTATGGCCAGTTATCATTTCAGAGTTTCCTCTTCTGAAAACCTCTCAGCTCTGACTATGGATTTGAGTCTCGCTCAGCAGCAGCCGACGCGAGGTGCCTGCGTCCACCTGAAGGCAGCAGCAGAGTGGACAGCTGTGCTGCCCAAGGTCATGCCACAAAAGGATCCACACCCAGTTTTGTTTCTTCCTCATTTCAATTAGGTGAATGGATTATTCTCTTGGTAAAACAAACACTGGATAATCCTTTCATAACAAGACAGCACTATTACGGTTCTCCAAGTGCGATTCTGCTTACCATGGGGTCACCTCACCAAGCCCATTGCCATGAGCCCACTGAGGCTGAATACATCTCAAAATGCACGCCAAACACCTAACCTCCCCATCATCAGATTTTTTTTCAAATTTTTTTATTAACAACTTCCATAATTGTAAAAAATATCCCATGCTAATACCCTCCCTCCCCCCACTTTCCCCTTTTCAACTCCAGTCTCCATCATATCCCCTCCCCCTCTCGATCAATCTCTCTTTTATTTGATGTCATGATCATGATCTTTTCTTCCTAGTATGATGGTCTTGTGTAGGTAGTGTCAGGCACTGAGAGGTCATGGATATCCAGGCCATTTCGTGTCTGGGGGGAGCACGTTGTAAGGAGTCCTACCCTTCCTTTGGCTCTTACATTCTTTCTGCCAACTCTTCTGCAATGGACCCTGAGCCTTGGAGGGTGTGATAGCGATATTACAGTGCTGAGCACTCCTGTCACTTCTTTCCAGCACCACCACATCATCAGATTTTAGCACCACAGTCCACATAGAGGCGGGTCTGTGGTTTCCCCTTTCCATCACTGTGGTCAACTGGGAGCTGTAGCTAGCTTGCCTGGGAGAAAAATTTCCTTCTTCTTCTTCTTCTTCTTTTTCATTTTTTGAGGTAGGGTCTCACTCTAGCTCAGGCTGACCTGGAATTCACTATATAGTCTCAGGGTGGCCTCGAACTCACAGCGATCCTCCTACCTCTGCCTCCCAAGTGCTGGGATTAAAGATGTGCACCCCTGTGCCTGGAAAATTTTCTTTTACCTGTTTGTTTTTCAAGGTAGAGTCTCGCTCTATTCCAGGCTGATCTGGAATTCACTATGTATGTCTCAGACTGGCCTCAAACTCATAGCAATCCTACCTAGGCCACCAAAGTGCTGGGATTAAGGGCATGCACCACTCCACCTGGCTGCATATGCCACTTTGTGCATGTGGCTTTATGTGGGTACTGGGACTCAAACCCAGGCCTTCAGGCTTTGCAAGCAAATATCTTTAACCACTGAGCAATCCCACCAGCCCCCAAATCAACATTTGTCATATAGTTCCTACTAGATGCATACCACTTTACCATCATAAAGGAAACACACACACACACACAAACACACACACACATACACACACACACAACAACCAACTAACAAGTAACGATTGTAAGTCAGAGAACACATATTTCTGCTGTTTAGGAGTATTTCTATTTCAATTTCCTTTAAAGATCAAGTCTGAACAAAGGAAGTATGTAAAAACCATAAAGAACATAACATATTTCGATAACATGATCACTTAAAACCCTTATTAAAAAGTCAGGCATGAGCTGGGCATGGTGGTACATGAGGGAAATACACTTAGCAAGAGGCTAAGAGAGCCAGACATGGTGGCACACGCCTTTAATCCCAGCACTCAGGAGGCAGAGGCAGGAGGATCCGCTGAACACTTGAGCAGCCTGAGACCACATGGTAAATTCCAGGTGAACCTGAGCTAGAGTGAGACCCTACCTTGAAAAACAAAAAACAAAACAAAACAAAACTCCTCAAGTCAGGGGCTGGAGAGATGGCTCAGTGGTTAAGATGTTTGTTTGCAAAGCCTAAGGCCCTGGGTTTGATTCCCCAGGACCCACGTAAAGCCAGATGCACAAAGTGGCACATGTGTCTGGAGTTCATTTGCAATGGCTAGAGGCCCTGGTGTGTCCATTCTCTTTCGATCTATCTGCCTCTTTCTCTTTTTTCCCCTCTCTCAAATAAATAAAATAAAATAAAATGTCAGAAAAGTGGAACTTGGAAATTCCATGAAAGACCTATGAAGTTACTAGAACGAGCTGAGCATCAAGGAGAGCAGCGTGGCTGTGGGGCAATAATCAAATTAGCTAAGCATTGTCCTGGCAGGATTTCAGCTTCTCTTAATAGCTGAGCTCCATGCCCTTTGCTCTGAGAACCAGCTAAGCTATTATCGACCAGGGCCAAGCGTGGATTTGGAATGATCGTTGTTTGAAGATTTCAGCTAGATCTTTGTGCCCATTCCCAAGTCTTTTCATTAACCCGTGAAGATTGGCATTTCATTGCGGTTTGGTAAGGCTGAAACTTTCTATAGGCAGGAAAAACAAATTAGTAACATGAAGCCTGTCCCACTGCAACCTGACCAGTTCAGAGGTCACCCAAAGCTATTCCCCAAACTGGTCAATTTTAGAGTCATAAAGCAGAGGGTGACTTATGAGCCTTGCCCCTCAGTCCTTTTCTCCCCAAAGATCACTGATGGCTGACATCCTACCATTTGAGTCATTTCTTTGGGTTAAACATTGCCTTCTTCCCTAAGACCTCTTTTCAAACCCACATTAAGACATGGAAATTTTACTTCTGTATTTTGTTGATTTTGGTCAGCACTTTGTGAACCCATGAACCATTTTCTCTGGGAGAAAAAAAAAATGTGCTGGGGCTTGGGAGATGGCTCAGCAGTTAAAGGTGCTTGGTCTGCAAGCGTGCTGACCAGCAGTTAATCCCCAGCATGCACGTCAAGCCAGGCACAAAGAAGCAGTTGCACCCATAATCTCACTATGCTTACAGCCATGGAAAGTGGTGTCGGGAGACTCTCAAAAGCTCAAAGGCCACATAGTCTGGCCTTCCCAGAAGCAAAGAAAACAAGAGACCCTGTTTCCAACAAGGTAAGGCTGGAGAGATGGCTTAGCAGTTAAAGGTGCTTGCTTGCAAAGCTTGCTGACCAGGGTTTGATTTCCCAGGTACCCACAAAACCAGGCGCACAAAGTGGGGCTGGCATCTGTACCTGGAGTTCATTTGTAGCAGCAAGAGGCCCTGGTCAACACACATGCTCATACTCTCTATCTCTCCCCCGTCTTGTTTTTTTTTTTATTATTCATCAACCTTTTCTTTATTAATTAGTTTTGTACTCAGCGAATACAGTCAATTCGGTACCATTATTAGGCTCATCCATTACCTACCCCTCCCCATTGGCCCCTCATTGTTGAGGTATATGGTTTTTATTTTTATTTTTTATTTATTTATTTATTTTTTTCATTTATTTATTTGAGAGCGACAGACACAGAGAGAAAGACAGAGGGAGAGAGAGAATGGGCGCGCCAGGGCTTCGAGCCTCTGCAACCGAACTCCCGATGCATGCGCCCCCTCGTGCATCTGGCTAACGTGGGACCTGGGGAACCGAGCCTCGAACCGGGGTCCTTAGGCTTCACAGGCAAGCGCTTAACCGCTAGGCCATCTCTCCAGCCCTATTTTTATTTTTTTGAGGTAGGGTCTCACTGTAGCCCAGGCTGACCAGGAACTCACTCACTCTCTGTAGACCCAGGCTGGCCTCCAACTCACAGCGACCCACCTACCTCTGCCTCCTGAGTGCTAGGATTAAAGGCATGCGCCATCATGCCAGGCCTCTGTCTGTCTTTTTCCCCCTCTCTCAAATAAGTAAATAAATAAGGATGGAGAGATGGCTTAGCAGTTAAGGCGCTTGCCTGCAAAGCTTAAGGACCCAGGTTAGATTCCCCAGGACCCATGTAAGCCAGATGCACAAGGTGGAGTATGTGTCTGGAGTTCATTTGTAGTGGCTGGAGGCCCTAGCATGCCCATTCTCTCTCTCTCAAATAAATAAAATCACATAAAACTATTCAAGTAGATAAATTTTAAAAAGAAACCAGGTGAAAGGAGAGAACCAACATGGCAAGATTGCCTTCTGACCTCCGCACACATGCCTTGATGTGTACACACCATACGCACATATCAAACATACACACACAATAAAAAAAAAATGTGCCTTTAGCTGGGTGTGGTGGCGCACACCTTTAATCCCAGCACTCAGGAGGCAGAGGTAGGAGGAGCACCGTGAGTTTGAGGCCACCCTGAGACTCCATAGTGAATTCCAGGTCAGCCTGGGCTAGAGTGAGACCCTACTTTGGAAAACCAAAAAAAAAAAAAAAAGAAGTGACTGTGCACATATGCACTTAAATCTTTATACAGTTTCTGATGTTCCTAGAATGAACCTCCTTTACCCCCTGCAGACCCCTGCAAGGTGAGTCCTGGCTCGAAGACTCTTCAGACATGTTGGCATGGAGAGGATGTTGACATGGTGCTCCTGCAGGCTGGACTCCAAGGAGAGAAAGATGAAATGCCAGGTGTGAGGAGACATGCACCGAGGCAAATGGAAATGGCCACAGATTTGTGTCTTGCCCCAAGAAGTTTGTTTTTTTTTTTTTTTTTGAGCGTGTGTGTACAGTATGCATCATGTGTGATGCGATAGTCTTTGGTATACACACATATGTCTGTAGATGCATGCACTCCATGTGTCTATGTGTGGAGGCCAGAGAGGAGCTTCTGGTGCCCTCCTCCATGGCTCATGTGGACACTTGCTTGAGATGGAAACCTCTCACTCCACTCCAAGCTGTTCCTTATTTTCTCCAGTCAGTGAGCCCTAGCAAGTCCCAGTCTCGGCCCCTCGCAAATTATGGTTATAGACATGTGTCTCCACGACAAGCTTTAAAAACATTATTTATTTGAGAGAGAGAAAGAGGCAGATAAATAGAGGGAGAGAGAGAGAGAGAGAGAGAATGGGCATGCCACTGCAAATGAACTCCAGATGCATATGCCACCTTGCACCTCTGGCTTTACGTGAGTACTGGGGAATTGAACCTGGGTCCTTAGGTTTCGCAGGCAAGCACTATATCTGAGAGAAAGAGAGAGGAAGAGACAGAGAGAATGGGCGCGCCAGGGCCTCCAGCCACTGCAAACGAACTCCAGGCGCATGTGCCCCCTTGTGCATTTGGCTTATGAGGGGCCTGAGGAATTGAACCAGGACCTTAGGCTTTGCAGGCAAATGCCTTAACCACTAAGCCATCTCCCCAGCCTGCTGTGGCCAGCTTTTACATAGGTGCTTTGTGGGCTGTTTGCAGAAGGCAGTCCCCCTCTAGAATTTGGTGTGAATGGGTATTTGTTTCTCCCCCTCTGTGGAGCCCTCTGCTCCCCTCTGTGCCTCTCCCCCAGCTTGCCTCCTCACCCCCACCACCCCTGGTTGCCTCATTGAGTCCCAATATCCAACACCTACAGCATCAGCATCTGGCTCAGTGTGAGCTGCTCCCAAGAGGGATGAAAGACATAAAGATCTTAGAGACAATTGGCCAAGTGTTCACCAAATGGACAAGGGCTTAAGGACTGGCTGGGAGGGGGGGCGGAGGAGGGAGGAGGGCGAAGAGGGTGCCAAGGGGAAGAAGGAACTGGGATTCCTGGAATTTCTGCCTCCCACACCAATGTCCAAGAGGGAGCCCAGCAATAAACAGAACTTGGCACCCACAGGACTTTGTCCCTAGTCTTGGAACACGTGAAAACCCTAGAGAAGTGATCTTTATTAGTCAGGAGTAGCTGCCTACCAGGGAAATTTCCTAGGACGGTGGAGAACTGTGTACGCTGGAGGCAGCAGACAGAAAAGGATCCAGGGCCACTGAGGTCCCTTACTAGACAAAAGTCCTTCCTGAGCAGTGCTCGGTGGTGCACGCCTTTAATCCCAGCACTCAGGAAGCAGAGGTATGAAGATTGCTGTGAGTTCGAGGCCACCCTGAGACTACATAGTGAATTCCAGGTCAGCCTGGGCTAGAGTGAGATCCTACCTCCAAAAAAAAGTCCTTCTTGGATGAAGGAGGAGATGCTGAGCCCACCTTAGAATGCAGCCTGCTCACCCCTCCTCCCGGTATCAGAGAACCATGTACCCATGATGCCCTAATGCCCTGGAGTGACTGGCAGTGCCCACCCACACCTCCCACAGAAGAGAGACAAGCAGACTTTATATGACCCTAAGGGAAGGACCTCACACCACTTTAGATCCAGCAAGGGAATAGTCAATAAGCTCTCCTTTGCAAAACTCCTGACTTCAAGGATGTGGCCTCTCCCTGATATATACAAATAAATAAAAATATTGCTAAAAATATTTCTAGCTGAGTGTGGTGCATGCCTTTAATCCCAGCACTCGGGAGGTAGAGGTAGGAGGAACGCTGTGAGTTCAAGGCCAGCCTGAGACTACAGAATGAATCCCAGGTCAGCCTGGAATGAAGCGAGACCCTACCTTGAAAAAAAACAAAAGCAAAATTATTTTTTCTAGGAACCAGGCATGTACACACAGTACTTGTCTATAATTCCAGCGCTTAGGAGGTAGAGGCCGAAGGATCAGGAGTTCAAGGTCAACCTCAGCTACACAGTGAGTCTCAATAAAATAAAAAACAGGGCTGGAGAGATGGGTTAGCAGTTAAGGCACTTGCCTGCAAAGCCTAAGGACCTGGGTTCATTTCCCAGATCCCACATAAGCCAGACAAGGTGGCGCATGCGTTTGGAGTTTGTTTGAAGTGGCTGATGGTCCTGACATACCTATTCTCTCTCTCTCTCTCTCTCAAATAAATAAATAATATATCTTTAAAACAAAAACAAAAATAAAAAACCCTCAACAAACTAAGACTGCTCAAAGATATATACATCTATGAAAATGTCACAGGAAACCCACTGTTTTGTAAGTAGCTTACAATAACAATAAAGAAGAAAAGTATGACTTTATATAACTCATAAATATCTCACACTATAATAATGTAAAACTAAAAGTGGTAGCTAACATCTTTTTTTTTCCAAACAGATCACTAAGAGAACAGGCTTGAAGTCTTGCTGTAAGTAAATGATAAGTATGTGAGGTAATGTGTATGCTAATTGCCTGCATTTAGCCATTCCACAATGTACACATATTTCACAACAGTATATTGTTATACTATAAATATGCCTAAATTGGTCAATTAAAAGAATAAAAAGCAGAGCCGGGCGTGGTGGCGCATGCCTTTAACCCCAGCACTCAGGAGGCAGAGGGAGGAGGATCACCGTGAGTTCAAGGCCACCCTGAGACACCATAGTGAATCCCAGGCTGATCAGCCTGGGCTAGAGGGAGACCCTACCTCGAAAAAAGTAAAATAAAAAGTCCTCTTTGCAGCCCGTTCATCACTCATGTACTTCCAGCTTCTGGCGAGTTCCCTCATCTTGGCCCGACTTGGTTAGAGAACCCCTTCACCCCCACTTCCCATGTGAGCTTTTTACCCCCTCCTGCCCTTCATATGTCAGAGCTCTTTGCACTTTCTTTTCTTTCCTGTTTTTCTCTTTATGATTTTTTCTGGGCCCACCACGTGGGATTTCAGACCATGTGGGTGTATTCATTTTCCTTCCCTTGGTTCTGTACTGCCCTCAATAAATACAATAGATTAATAATTAAAAAAAGAAAAACCAATAAAATATTCACAAGTCAACTAATGAAAAGCAAGAAGAAAAATCAGTAGTGTTTAAAAAAAATAAAATTTAGCCGGGCGTGGTGGCGCACGCCTTTAATCCCAGCACTCGGGAGGCAGAGGTAGGAGGATCGCCGTGAGTTCGAGGCCAGCCTGAGACTCCATAGTGAATTCCAGGTCAGTCTGGGCCAGAGTGAGACCCTACCTCGAAAAACCAAAAAAATAAAAAATAAAATAAATAATAAAATAAAATAAAATTTGCCAGGCATGGTGGCACACACCTTCAATCCCAGCATTTGAGAGGCAGAAGTAGGAGGCTCTCTGTGAATCCCTGAGACTCCATAGTGAATTCCAGGTCAGCCTGGCCTAGAGTGAGACCCTACCTCGGAAAAGAAAATGCATGTGTTTCTTCATTCAGCTCTTCATTTCACTTACTCTGGTTTTGTTTAATGGGGTCTTTTTTTTTTTTTTTTTTTTTTTGAGTCAGGGATCATAGGCATGAGATACCATGTTCCCTTCCCTTTCTCTCTCTTAGCACTTAACCTTGCGTTCCTGATTCTCCTCCCTCCATCTCCCAAGAGTGGGGATTTTAGGCCTGTACACCAGGCCTGGCTACCAGCTGGCTTTTTCTTTTTTCCTTTTCATATTTTATTTATTTATGAGAGAGAAAGAGGCAGAGAGAAAGAGAAAGCGAGACAGAGAGAGAATGGGCGCTCCAGGGCCTCCAGCCACTTGCACATGACCTCCAGACACATGTGCCACCTGTGCATCTGGCTTTACATGGGTACCAGGGAAGCAAGTCATTAAGCTCTGAAGACAAGTGCCCTAGCCACTGAGTCATTTCTCCAGACCCTCTTTATCTCAGTAAAGACAAAGTTCAGGTAATTTTTTAAATTATTTTATTTTTATTTATTTATTTGCAAGCAGAGAGAGAAGGAAGGGGTAGAGAGAAGAGGGACAGAGAGAATGGGCATGCCAGGGCCTCCGGCTGTTCAAACAAACTCCAAAATCCTGTACCACTTTGTGCATCAGCCTTTACATGGGTACTGGGGAATCGAACCCAAGCCATCAGGCTTTGTAAACAAGCCCCTTAACTGCTGAGCTATTTCTCCAGCCACCACCACCCCACCCCAGCAGGCTTTTTAAAATTTATTTATTTGACAGAGAGAAAGAGAGAGAGCATAGCTTAGCCAGGGCTTCCAGCCACTGCAAACAAACTCCAGACATGTGTGCCGTCTTGTGCATCTGGCTAACATGGGTTCCTGGGGAATCAAACCTGGGTCCTTTGGCTTAGCAGGCAAATAAATGCTTTAATCGCTAAGCCATCCCTCCAGCACCCCAGCAGGCTTTTTTATTTTTTATTTTATTTTATTTATTTATTTATTTGAGAGCGACAGACACAGAGAGAAAGACAGATAGAGGGAGAGAGAGAATGGGCACGCCAGGGCTTCCAGCCTCTGCAAAGGAACTCCAGACGCGTGCGCCCCCTTGTGCATCTGGCTAACATGGGACCTGGGGAACCGAGCCTCGAACCGGAGTCCTTAGGCTTCACAGGCAAGCGCTTAACCGCTAAGCCATCTCTCCAGCCCCTTTTTTATTTTTTAAAAGAGAAAATTGCTCTTGCTTCACCTTGGGGAACAAGTCTAGAGAGTAGTGGGGGACAAGAGATCAAGAAACTCAGGTATCACCAAGACAGAGCCGGGGAGAGGCCAGCCACGTGGTAACGGCTGTCCTCTCCCAAAGGAACCACCTTGCCCAGCTCCTGAGCCCGCGCTGCCAAGAGCAAGAGCCATGGTGGAGAGCTTGTCACTGAGACAAGCGTGCCAGTGGAGCTAGGGGTGAGACAGGAACCGGGGAAGACAGGACTGGCCCTCTGGACAGAGCGCTGGCCCCCGAAACAGTCAATTACACAGGCTGAGTCACAGCCCAGGCCAAAGCTTAAGAAAACAAACAGGAACATGGAGGGAGGCAGACGGGCTAGAAATGGATGATTCGGCATAGCAAGAGTCACCGGCTGGGGCTAATTGAGTTGTCTCTCAGCTCACACAGAGGCTGCGGTCACTTGTCATTCAGGATGCGTCCTCGCTCCGCGGTGGGCAGGTGAGTCAGTGGGAACAGGGATTGGATTAACAGAGATTCAGTCGCACCGCAGCTGTGACCAGAGGGCAGGGTGTGCCTGTGAGGCAAACCTTCCTTCTCACTTGGGCAGCCTGGGTCCCAGACACCCTGTTTATCCCAGATGCCTTCCACTGCACCCCACATCTCTCCATTTGGGGCTATGACTTTGGGTGATAGCCCATGGCCACGTCCAAGGTTGTTTTTGTTTCAAAATGTTCCTTCCACAGAAGCATATTCAGTGCCTAAGAACTTGTTGCTTTTTTTTTTTTTTTTTTGGTATTTTCTAAGTAGGGTCTTAGTCTAGCCAAGGCTGACCTGGCACTGATTTTATATCCCCAGGATAGCCTCGAACTCACAGTGGTCCTCCTACCTCTGCCTCCCCAGTGCTGGAATTAAAGGCATGAGCCGCCATGCCCGGTTTACCTGTTGCAAAATTTTCACTCCTTTTTAGTATTGAGGGTTAGAGAGCGTCTTGACAGAGAGAGCGGTGCAATTTGGAATAGTCTAAAACAGGGGACGGGTCCTTTTTTGTTGTTGTTTTGTTTTGTTTTTCAAGGTAGGGTCTCAATCTAGCCCAGGCTGACCTGAAATTCACTATGTAGTCTCAGGGTGGCCTCGAACTCACAGCGATCCTCCTACCTCCCGAGTGCTGGGATTAAAGGCACATGCCACCACACCTGGCTATTTTTTCCTTCCTTTCTCCCTCTCTCCCTTCTTTCCTCCTTTCATTTGGTATCTGTGTGCACATGTGTGTGAGTGTGTGGTATGTGTAGTATGTGCACATGTGTGTGTGTGTGTGTGTGTGGATGCACACATCTCCCTGGCACCTCTACAGAGGTCAGAGGAGACTATCGGGCGTCCGCTCCTGTCACTCACCCGCTTTATTTCCTTGAAACCGTGTCTCTTTCTAAACCCAGAGCTGGTATCATTGGCCAGACTAGCTGAGCAAGGAGGCCTGGCTCTGACTCTGCAGTCTCTGCCTGGGCTGGGTTATGAGGACGTGTGGACATGCCTAGCTGTTTACAGGGGTGCTGGGGGAATCAAACTCAGGCTGGCTCAAGCCTTGAATGCTTGAGTGTTTTTATCCACGGAGCCAGATCCTCAGCTTCTTCCTCCATTAGGGGGGACGTGTAGCCCAATACAGGGTCTCAAGTAGCCCAGGATGGTCTTGAACATACTCCTTAGCTGAGAATACCTTGCACTTCTGATCCTCCTGCCTCCACCACCTGAATGCCGGGATTCAAAGTGTGCTGGAGATTGAACGCAGGGCTCCATGCATGCTTCACAAGCATTCTGTCAGCTGCTCTACATCCCAGCACCAGCCCCTACTTCTTTTTAAAGTTAGCATACAAAGTAGTAGGTTTCATTAAGGCATTTCCTTCCTTTCTTTCTCCCTCCTTCCCTCCTTTCTTCCTTTCCTTTCCTTTCCTTTCCTTTCCTTTCCTTTCCTTTCCTTTCCTTTCCTTTCCTTTCCTTTCCTTTCCTTTCCTTTCCTTTCCTTTCCTTTCCTTTCCTTTCCTTTCCTTTCCTTTCCTTTCCTTTCCTTTCCTTTCCTTTCCTTTCCTTTCCTTTCCCTGGTAGTCCAGGTTGACCTAGAATTCAATATGTGGTCTCAGGTTGTCCTCAAACTCACCACAATCCTCCTACCTCTGCCTCCCGAGTGCTGGGATTAAAGGTGTGTCCCACCATGCCCAGCATAAATATTTTTATTTATTTATTCGCAAGTAGAGAGACAGAGAGGAATTAGACAAAGACAGAGGGCCTCTAGCCACTGCAAATGAATTCCTCATGCATGCACCGTTTTGTGCATCTGGCTTTACATGAGCACCGGGGAATCAAACCATGGTCATTAGGCTTTGTAGGCAATTGCCTTAACTGCTAAGCCATTTCTCCAGCCCAACTCAACAGATATTTTGTTTTAAAGATTTTTTTTGTTTATTTTTACTTATTATTTGAGAGTGACACACACACACACACACACACACAGAAAGAGAGGAGAGAGAATGGGCACACCAGGGCCTCCCACCGCTGAAAATGAACTCCAGATACATGTGTGACCTTGTGCATCTGGCTAATATGGGTCCTGGGGAATCAAGCCTTGAACCGGGGTCCTTAGGCTTCACAGGCAAGCGCTTAACCACTAAGCCATGTCTCCAGCCCCTCAGTAGGTTTTCTATAAGCAGCAATGGCATCTGCAAATCACTGTTTGCAGAGGCTTTAGGAACACTCACGGGCTCTGCAAGTAAACAGCTATGTATTTTAAAAAATGTTTTATTTATTTATTTGGAAGAGAGGCAGAGAGAAAGAGAGAGAGAGAAAATGGGTGCACCAGGTCCTCTAATCACTGCAAATGAACTCCAGATGCACGGGCCACTCTATGCATCTGGCTTTTATGTGGGTACTTGGGACTTGAACCCAGGCCGTCATGCTTTGCAAGCAAGCACCTTTAACCCCTGAGACATCTCTCTAGTCCCAGCTGTGTATTTTAACATGTAAATTCATGGTTTTAAAACAATTACAAACTCTAGGCTCTGCAAACACAAATGCCTCCCGTAAACTATGGAGTCTGTGAACAGCTATAGGCTTTGCAAAAAAAAAAGTCGCAATCCTCCCCCGACCCCCCAGATACCTGCCCTTTGCAAGCAGGTCCTACACATAGCTAGTCTCTGAGGAGAGCTGGGCAATAAAAACACAATCCTAAACTGGGTGTGGTGGTGCATGCCTTTAAGCCCAGCACTTGGGAGGCAGAGGTGGAAAGATCTCTGTGAAATTCGAGGCCACCCTGAGACTACATAGTGAATTCCAGGTCAGCATGGGCTAGAATGAGACCCTACCTCAAAACAAAACAAAGAGCTAAAAAGAAAAACACAATCCTCTTATTATAGGTGCAAACTCAAGGAGGCTATTAGAGCTCTTTGGAAACTGATCCTCATTTATTCTGTCCACAAGCAAATATATAAAGGTGGGAAGGGGTGGGAAAAAGACAAGTAAATGTTGCAAGTAAAGAATTTCATGGGGCTGGAGGGATGCCTTAGCGGTTAAGGCCTTTGCCTGAAAAGGCAAAGAATCCTGGTTCAATTCTCCAGGACCCACATGTGGAGCCTTGGAAGAGGATGTGGACAGATAAAATTAAATCAGCAGCGTGGTGTGGCGGCAACACCTTTAATCCCAGCACTAAGGAGGCTGAGGTAGCAAGGTCACTGTGAGTTTGAGGCCAGCCTGAGAGTACGTAGTGAATTCCAAGTCAACCTAGGCTAGAGCAAGACTCTACCTCGAAAAACAAAACAACCAAATGGCCGTATATTAACACTACTCTCACTTTTGGTAAGCTTCTCTCTTCAGATGGCAGTGACCTCTGGGATGACTCAAAAGGCACCATAGTGGTGAGAAGAAGTGACAGAGGAGTGATCAGCACTGAAACATCTCTATCACACCTTCCAAGGTTTAGAGTCCATTGCCAAAGAGGTGGCAGAAATAATGTAAGAGCCAAAGGAAGGGTAGGACTCCTTACAATGTCTTCTTCCAGACACAAAATGGCCTGGATATCCATGACCTCACAGTGCCTGGCACTACCTACACAAGATACACATAATAGGAGGAAAAGATGATGGCATCAAAACAAAAGAGAGACTGACTGAGAGGGGGAGGGGATACGATGGAGAGTGGAGCTGTGAAGGGGAAAGTGGGAGGAGGGAATTGTGTCGTCTACGATTATGAAGTCGTCAATAAAACGAAACCAGCAGTCACTCAGGGAGCCATTTTCAGGTGTCAGCATGGTGCCAGACACAATGGTCCCTGAGGATTTGTGGAAATCCCAACAGCCCTGGGCCTTTTGGCCATTCTGAATACCTGCATACAGCTCAGATTTATTTCTTCCTGAGTCATGTTTACTGTGGACTTGGCTAATGCCCTGGATTAGCTGCTGCCATAAAAGCCATTATGACCTACTGAGGACTGTAGGAAAGGTGATTGACACCTCTGCTAAGGAAGCTGGCATCAGGCCCAGGACAGTCTTTATAAGAACAGAGGCACTTTAAGTGCGAAGAGTGGATCAGAGTGTATGCATGGGGAGGAGGGCTGGAGAGACTGCTCAGTGGTTAGGGCACTTGCCTGCGATGCTTAAAGACCGGGGTTTGATTCCCCAGTGCCCATGTAAATAAAGCCCCGTGCTCAAAGTGGCACATACGTCTGGAGTTTGCTTGTGGTGGCTGGAGGACCTGGAGCGCCCATTCTCTCTGTCTCTCTCTGCTTGGAAATAAACAAATAAATATTTTTTTTTTTAAAGGAACTGTATACATTACACTAACTCAGTACATGATCCCTACATGCTCCTGTGCGCTCTTGTATGTCCTTGAAAGCATAAGAAACATGGCAGATGCTGTCTGGCTGAAAGTATATACTATGCTCACCAAACTGCCCAGTAAACACTTCTCTTAATGTTCCTACCCATATATTAATGCTACTCTCACTTTTGGTTAGAGAAGCTTCTCTTCTCAGATGGCAGTGACCTTGGGATGACTCAGAAGGCACCATGGTGCTGAGAAGAAGTGACAGAGGAGTGCTCAGCACTGAAATATCTCTATCACACCTTCTAAGGCTCAGGGTCCATTGTGGAAGAGGTGGCAGAAAGAATGTAAGAGCCAAAGGAAGGGTAGAACTCCTTACAACGTGCTCCCCCAGACACAAAATGGCCTGGATATCCATGTCCTCACAGTGCCTGACACTACCTACACAAGACCATCATAATAGGAGGAAAAGGTCATGACATCAAAATAAAAGAGACTGATTAAGAGGGGGAGGGGATATGATGGAGAGTGGAGTTTCAAAGGGGAAAGTAGGGGGAGGGAGGAAATTACCATGGGTTTTTGTCTACAATTATGGAAGTTGTCAATAAAAAAAGTAAATTAGAAACAAAAAGAAACATGTCAGAAATACGGAAGCCTTGTTGCTACTTGACTGGCACATAGCTGTCCTTCCCAATAGAGCTACAAGGGCGAAGATCTTTTGTTGTTGTTTCTGAGGTAGGGTCTCCCAGTAGCCCAAGCTGACCTAGAATTCACGATGTCGTCTCAGGGTGGCCTTGAACTCATGCAGATCCACCTACCTCTGCCTCTCAAGTGCTAGAATTAAAGGGTGCGCCACCACACGTGGCAATTTATTGATTTTTGAGCTCAGATTGGCCTACAACTCACTAGTAGCCAGGGGCGTCCTTGAACTCCCGATCCTCCTTGCCTCCACGTCCCAAGTGCTGAGATCACTGGAGTGCTGATACCATACGCGGTCCCTCTCTGTTAATATAACAGGCATTTATTAAGCCTCTACTGGATGCCACCCGCAGTGCTACGAGCTAGATGTATACTTTGAGAGCAAAACAGACGAGATACTAAAGTCAGGCAAGGTGGCACATTCCTGTCATCCTGGAAGACTGAGGCAGGAGGAATGGTGAGTTTGAGGTCTAACTGGATTACATAACGAAATCCAGTCTGCGGCGGGGGGTGAGGGGGGCCTAGCAAAGTAAACAAATGGCAGATGGCTTCACCATTGGGCTAAAGAGATGGCTTAGCTATTAAGGCGCTTGCTTGCAAAGCCAAAGGACCCAGGTTCAACTCCCCGGGACCCACGTAAGCCAGAAGCACAAGGTGATACATGCATCTGGAGTTTGCTGGTGTGCCCATTCTCTCTCTCTCTTAAATAAATAAATGGGGGAAAAAAAATGTCTAAAAAGATATATCTGAACCGGGTGTGGTGGCGCACGCCTTTAATCCCAGCACTCGGGAGGCAGAGGTAGGAGGATCACAATTGAGTTCGAGGCCACCCTTGAGAATACAGAGTGAATTCCAGGTCAGCCTGAGCTAGAGTGAGACCCTACCTCGAAAAAAAACCAAAAAACCAAAAAAAGATCTATCTGCCTCTCTCAACTAAATAAACAAATAAATATTTTAAAAAAAGGAAATAAAAGGAAGGAATTAACAAGAAAACGCCCACTGTGTTTTCTGTGAACAGGTATCCTCTGGTTGTCCTGCAAGGCTCCAGGAGCGGTAGAATTTAAAAGATTACCCGTTCACTGTCTAAGGTCCGACCTTGCCCATTTGAGACCCCCAAACCCCTGGTTATGGCATGGAATTGTACGTGACCCAACCCCGCCGTGACCGACCGAACGACTTGGGGTTTGCTCGATCCCCTCTCCAAATGGAAGCGCCTGGAGGCCCTCGGCGTTGGTGGGAGCCCTCGGCCAGGAAGCGAGCTTGTTTGAGCCCGAAGCCCGGCGTGGACGTTCCCAGGGTCCGCGCAGGGAGGTCGCCGAGGCTCGGCTCTGTGTAAACAGACGGCGGCGCTGGCACCCGCGATAAGGAGGGAAGAGCTGTGAAACCCCCAGCTCAGCCTTTCTCCGTGTTTGCTCAGGTGCGGCCCCTCCCCGGCGATGGCACCAAGTGCAGCTCTTGTCCCGGGGTAGGGAGGGGTTAAGCTGGGGCTGGGGCTGGGGGCGGGCGGCGGGTCGCGGAAAATAAGCCAGCGCGCACGGCGACGGGGCAAGTCCTGGGCAAGCACGGGCTCCCGAGCAATCCTCCTGCTTTCAGCGCAGCGTGCCAGCGCGCCCCGCCCCGCCCCGCCGCCGCAAAGACCCGGGGACTCTGGGCTTGGTGGCACCAGCCTTGCAGCTCGGCCCCAGGAGTAGGAGGATCTGTTGGTGTGAGGCTACAGAGTGAGGTCTAGGTCAGCCTGGGCTGGAGTGAGACCCTACCTCGAAAAACAAAACAAAAAACAAAAAAACAAAAAAAAAAAGAAGGAGAAGAAAAGAAATTGAAAAAAGAGTAAATGGAAGGAAGGAAGGAAAAAGAAATGCACCTTTTTTTTTTTTTTTTTTTTTGGTCTTTCAAGGTAGGGTCTCACTCTAGCCGACGCTGACCTGGAATTCACTATGTAGTTTCAGTGTGGCCTCGAAATCACTGCGATCCTTCTACCTCTGCCTTCGGGGTGCTGGGATTAAAGGCGTGCACCACCGCACCCGGCTCTTCTTTTTTTTCAAATTTTTACTTATGAATTTATTACAGAGAGATGAAGAGAGGGGGGGGGAGAGAATAGGTGTGCCAGGGCCTCTAGTCCCTGCAAATAAACTCCAGACGCATGCACCACCATGTCCATCGGGCTTATGTGGGTTCTAAGGAATTGAACCTGGGTCCTTAGGCTTCGGAGGCAATGTCATAACTGCCAAGTCATATCTCCAGCCCTTACTCTTCCTTTTGGAGACAGGGTTTGACTATAGCCCATGCTGACCTGGACCTCACTATGTAGCCCAGGTTAGCCTTAAAATCATGAAGATCCTCCTACCTCTACTTCATGAGTACTGGGATTACAGGCATGAGATACCATGTCCCCTGTCTATCTTCTCTCTCTCTCTCTGTCCCTCTCTCTCTCTCTGTCTGAGATAAGGCCCCTCTATGTATCCCAAGCTGGCTTTGAATTCATGAATCTCTTGCCTCAGTTTCCACTGAGCTATGATGATAGATGTGTACCGGCACATCCCCCCTTCTTAAAAATTATTTTGTAAATCATTTATTTTGAAATCCTCTCAAACTTCCAGAAGCATTGCAAGAACAGCACAAAGATCTCTCACATCCCCTTCACCCAGATTCTGTAGCATTTCACCACATTTTGCTTTAGAGGCCTCTCTGTATAGACACACACTCATCTTTCTCTGAATTTGAGGAATGCAGACCATGATGCTTATCCATATGAAAGAACTGGCTTTTGGTATAACACGACTGTTTGGTCACAGGTTGTCTGCTGTCCCAACAATGTCTTCTTTTTCTCTTGTGGTTGCAATGCTTGGGTGTCGTTTAAGTGTGTCTCCAGGGATTCATGTGTTGAAATCTAATCATTGTGAAGTATTAAAGAATGGATACTAATCAGACTATGGTGTTTAGAGGTGAGGCTTTTGGGAGGTAATTAGGAATAGATAAGGTCATCATACAGAATGCCCATTACTAAATATTAGTGGCTTTATAAAAAGAGAAAATTGGGCTGGAGAGATGGCTAAGTGGTTAAGGCACTTGTTTGCATAGCCTGATGGCCTGGGTTGGATTCCCCAGTACACATGGAGAGCCAGATACATAGAGTGGCACATGCATTTAGAGTTTGTTTGCAGCAGCTGGAGGCCCTAGAGTGCTCATATTCTCTCTGTCTCTCTCAAATAAATAAAAGTAAATAAAATAAAAATAACACAATTTAAAAAATCCTAGCTCTTAGGCCGGGTGTGGTGTTACATGCCTTTAATCTCAGCACTTGGGAGGCAGAGAGAGGAGGATCACCATGAGTTCGAGGCCACTCTGAGACTCCATAGTGAATTCCAGGTCAGCCTGGGCTAGAGCGAGACCCTACCTCAGAAAAACAAACAAGCAAATAAAACCAAAACAAACAAACAAAAAAATCCTAGCTCTAGGAAGACAGAGGCAAGAGGATTGCTGTGAGTTCAAGGCTAACCTAAGACTACGTAGTGAATTCCAGGTCAGCTTGAACTAGAGTAAGACCTTACTTCAAAAACAAAAAAATTAAAAAAAAAAAAAAGCCACTTCTGGTGGAACATGCCTTTATTCCCAGCACTTGAGAGGCAGAGGTAAGAGAATCCCCGAGAGTTCAAGGTTGCCCTGAGACTACATAGTGAATTCCAGGTCAGCATGAGCTAGAGTGAGACCCTACCTTGAACCCCCCCCCTCCAAAAATACACACACACACACACACACACACACACTGAGTAGCCTTGGGGCCTTGGCTTTCAGCAAGAAAGCCATCACCTATAGCCCCTCATCCTTGGATGAGAGCTTTCAGTCAAGATTAATTTCGTTTCATTATAATGTTTCCCAATCTTAGGTGTTTTGTTGTCGTAACAGAATGTGGGCCAATATGGTGGCTCAGGATGGACTGCGGGACATGCATTATATTGAATTTCCATTTCATTCATCTCCTTCCACCTGGACCAGGTTCTCTGTCTTTCTCTGCACCCTTAGCAGCCCTGCGGTCTTCAGCTTTGACTCTCAACCTGGCTTCAGCTGGCATGTCCTCATGATGAGGCCCAGACCTGAATGTATTCTTTAGTTTATTATTATTATTATTATTTATTTATTAGAGAGACAGGACCTTCAGCTGCTGCAAACAAACTCCAGATGCGTGCGCCACCTTGTGCCTGGCTTATGTGGCTCTTGGGGAATAGAACCTGGGTCCTTTGGCTCTGCAGGCAAGCGCCTTAACCACTAAACCATCTCTCCAATGCTCTGCATTTATTCTTGGCAGTTACTACTCTAGGGGGGATCCTGGACCTTCATCCCCCAGTCAAGCTGGTGTCCGTTCAGCTTCCGCATGGAAAAGTCACCATCTCTTCCTTGTCACTAATGAATGTTTGGAGGGATGCTATCTTGAGATCTTGCCAACATCCTGCCCCTCACTGAACCTCTGTCTAGCAGGTTTTCACCTCTACTGACAACTGATTCAGACACTCTTCCTATGATGGGTACCAGTGTGTGTGTGGGGGTTCTATTTCTTCTACCATTTATTTCTTGGTGGTTTACTACAAGGGAACTCTCCCTCTCTTGCACTTGTTTGCACATTTGTAGCAGTAGGAGTGTGAACATGCATGCATGCAGGCCTGCTTTGATTTAATTGGTTGAGGGCTGGAGAGATGGCTTAGTGGTTAAGGCACCGTGAAGCCTAAGGACCGAGGTTGGATTCCCCAGGACCCACGTAAGCCAGATGCACAAGGTGCCGCAGGTGTCTGGAGTTCATTTGCAGTGAGTGGCTAGATGCCCTGGCATGCCCATTCTCCTTCTCTCTTTCTTTCTCTCTCTCTCTCTCTCTCTCAAACAAACAAATAAGTAATTTAATTGGCTCAAATCCATTGTTATTGGTCTGGACTGTCCCCACAAAAGCTCCTGTGTTGGAACAGTTGGTCCTCGGCTGGTGGCACTGT
Source organism: Jaculus jaculus (assembly GCF_020740685.1). Classification (NCBI taxonomy): domain Eukaryota; kingdom Metazoa; phylum Chordata; class Mammalia; order Rodentia; family Dipodidae; genus Jaculus; species Jaculus jaculus. The sequence continues at coordinate 7,539,078 of NC_059109.1, forward strand.
TTTGGAAGACGGGGGTCTAGCTGGCTGTGAACACCACTGTGGGGCAGGCCTTTGTGTGACAGCTGGTGACAGGAACGCCAGGCTTGGAGTTCCAAAGGTGATTCTGTCAAGTAGGTGGGCTCATCAATATGGACTCTACCAATAACGAGAAGAAACTAGATATACATGCTGTTGCAGTCATGTTTGCATTGCTTGTGGAGATCACCTGACCAAGATCGGCTGTTTGGGGAAAATTTTTTTTAAAAAGTTTATTTTGGCTTATAGACTCAAGGGGAAGCTCCACAAAGGCAGGGGGGAAATGATGGCATGAGCAGAGGGTGGACGTCATCCCCTGGCCAACATAAGGTGGACAATAGCAACAGGAGAGTGTGCCAAACACCAGCAAGAGGACACTGGCTATAACACCCGTAAGCCCGCCCCCAACAATACACCGCCTCCAGGAGGCATTAATTTCCAATTGCCATCAGCTGGGGAGACCAGCATTCAGAACACCTAAGTTGATAGGGGACACCTGAATCAAACTGCAATACATGCATTTATCCCATCACCCCCATACCTAGCTACTTTCTTTTTTTCTGTGACTTTGTTTTTTTGAGGTAGGATCTTGTTCCAAGTGTTCCTTACCTAGTGCTTGGATTAGATGCATGTGCTATCATGCCTGGCCCTAGCTACTTTTCTCTCTCTCACTCTTTCTGTGTGTGTGTTTTGAAGTAGAGTCTCACTCTAGCCCATGCTGACCTGGAATTAACTATGTAGTCTCAGGGTGGCCTCGAACTCATGACGATCCTCCTACCTCTGCCTCCCGAGTGCTGGGATTAAAGGTGTGCACCACCGCGCCGGGCCCTAGCTACTTTCATATTCATCTTTGTAAATACATGTGAAACTGAGTTCTTACCCACACTTCTGAGCCCCACCTCAAACCTCCATGCCCCTTCCCAGCCTTGTCCGTGGACAGAGTCACCGCTGATGATGACGACCTTAGCTCTCCTTGTCCTCCCTGTGTTTGTTTATTTGCTCAGCCAAGTCACCCTCTTCTGCCCTCGAAACCCCAACACCAGTGTTCCGGCAGCATGCTCGCTCACCTGTCCTCAAGACCTCACTTCTCGGCTGCCCCAGGGTGGGGAGGGAGGAAGGAGAGCTCAAATGGACACTGGTAATTTCATCTTGCCCTCAGGCGTGGTAAAAGACAGTTAACAAAGAACCCAGGCCCAGACGATCCTCTAAAACACAAGTTTCTATTGTACGAGCTTTGCCAGGGAGACAGCGTGACCCGGGGTCTCCTCTCCATCTACACAGCTGCACCCGGCTTGGATCTGGTCAGTGCAGCCGTAGGCACAAACACCCCTGAACACACAGCTTTCTGTTCTAAATCTGTACTTTCTTCTTTCTAAAACGTATTATTTTCAAGCAGAGAGAGAGGGGTGGGGGGAGAGGAAGGGAAAGAATGGGCATGCCAGGGCCTCCAGCCACTGCAAACTCCAGATGTATGCGCCATGATCTGCAACTGGCTAACATGGGAGACCTGGAGAATCGAACGTGGGTCCTTAGGCTTCGCAGGCAAGCGCCTTAACTGCTAAGCCATCTCTCCAGGCCCCGGCTCATTTTTCTTTTAAAAAGTGATTTTATTTATTTATTTACTTAGAGACACAGAGAGAGGCAGATAGAGAAAGAGAGAGAGACAGGTGTGCCAGGGCCTCCAGCCACTGCAAATGCCACTTTGTGCCACTGGCTTTATGTGGATACTGGGGAATTGAACCTGGGTCCTTTGATTTTGCTGACGAGTGCCTTAACTGCTAAGCTATCTGCCCAGCCCTCACACTCGTCTTTGTTGCTCGTGAGGCTCCTGGCACAGGAGCAGTTTGCCCTTGGTCCCAATGAGTCAGTCTAGGAGCAGAAGGTGCAAGGTGCCCAGTCTTGTCTCACCACAGGATCCACTCCATACAATCACGCCCTGCGGAGCTCAGGGAACGGGGCAGAAAGGGCCAGAGGATAGGGAGGGGCGTTTGGAACTCTCTCCTGCATTCCTAACCGCACTGTGGATATTTTCTCCCCCAACAAGACCAAGAGACCTGCACAGTGCTGGGCCCATCAATATATGTTGTCATGGATGATGGAGGAAGGGACAAAATAAAAAAGATAAGAAAATAGAAGAGGCACTAGTTGCTGGATATGATGGCACAGGCCTTCGATCCAAGCATTCAGGGAGGCAGAGGTGGGAGGATTGCTGTGAGTTCAAGGCCACCCTGAGACTACAAAATGAATTCCAGATCAGCCTGGGCTAGAGCAAGACCCTTTTTTGGAAAAAAAAAAACAAAAAACCAAAAACAAAACAAAACAAAAAAAAACAAAACAAAATAACAAAAAAAGAGGGACAAGTTGGAAAGAAGGGTTCAGTGGGAGAGGACAAAAGAAGATAATGGGGGATGGAGAGATGGCTTAGTGGTTAAGTGCTTGCCTGTGAAGCCTAAGGACCCCGGTTTGAGGCTCAATTCCCCAGGTCCCACGTTAGCCAGATGCACAAGGGGGCACATATGTCTGGAGTTCGTTTGCAGTGGCTGGAGGTCCTGGTGCACTCATTCTCTCTCTATCTCTGCCTCTTACTCTCTCTGTCGCTCTCAAATAAGTAAATAAAAATAAACAAAACAAAAATATTTTTAAAAGAAGATAATGGGAGGAGCCTACTCAAAATATTTTATGTACATGTATGGAAATTGCTAATAAAAAAGTAAAGGGCTGGAGAGATGGCTTAGCAGTTAAGGCACTTGCCTGCAAAGACTAAGGACCTAGGTTTGATTCCCCATTACTCATATAAGCCATATGCACAAGGTGGCACATGCATCTGGAGTTTGTTTGCAGTGGCCAAAAGCCCTGGGGCACCCAGGACCCATTCTCTCTCCCTCTCTCTCTTCTTTCTCTTTCTCTCCCTCTCAAATAAATAAATAATTTTAAAAATTCTATTTTTATTTGTTTATGTGAGGGGGGGCACAGATAGAGAGAGGGAGACAATGGGCATCCCAGGGCCTTCAGACACATGTACCACCTTGTGCGTCTGGCTTAACCAGTAAGCCATCTCTTTAGTCTACTTTCTTGTTTTCTTGAGTAGGGTCTCACTCTAGCCCAGGCTGACCTGTAATTTACTATGTAGCCTCAGGCTAGCCTCTAATTCACAGTGATCCTCCTACCTCTGCTGAGATATGCCACCAAACCTAACCTTTTTTAACTTTAAAATTATTTATTTATTTATTTGAGAGCGACAGACCGAGAAAGAGGCAGAGAGAGAGAGAGAGAATGGGTGTGCCAGGGCTTCCAGCCACTGCAAACAAACTCCAGACGCATGCACCCCTTGTGCATCTGGCTAATGTGGGTCCTGGGGAATCGAGCCTCAAACTGGGGTCCTTAGGCTTCACAGGCAAGCACTTAGCCGCTAAGCCATCTCTCCAGCCCCAAAATAGAATATTTTTTTTAAAAGCTAGAAAAGATTCTGAGGGCTGGAGAGATGGCTTAGTGGTTAAAACGTTTGCTTGCAAAGCCAAAGGATCCCAGTTTGATTCTCCAGGACCCACGTAAGCCATATGCACAAGGTGGCACATGCATCTGGAGTTCATTCGAAGTGGCTGGAGGCCCTGGCACATCTATTCTCTTCCTCTCTCTCTCTTTCAAATAAACAAATAAGTAAGTAAGTAAATAAATTCTTAAAAATATTCTGAATTAACAACAAACTTTTATTGTCAATTTTTGTCCATGTGTATCATGTATTTTGATTATAAGCCCCTTCCATTACCTTTGATTGACCCCTTTCCCCCAATCCCTTCTTCTTCCCAACTAGTCCCTTTTCCACCACCCACAATGACATGTTGATGGGCCCAGTATTGTGCAGATCTTGCGCATGTTAATGACAGCCTCCAGGAGGTCATTAAAGCAACAACCACTTCGTGTTCCAAAGCACTCCTCCCCTACCCTCGGGCTTTCACATTCTTTCCAACCCCTCTGCTGCAAAGCTCCCTGAACCTTGGATGGTATGACCGAGATGTCTCATTTAGTGCCCAAAACTCAACTGTCACTTATTCTTAGTACGTTGGTGAGCTGAGTCTCCCCAGGCGTCATTGCCAATTGCAAAACATAGCTTCTCTAACCAGAGGTGAGAGCAGCCCTAATTCATGGTCATAAACATAAATATTTAGAGGGCAATTTGATGAGTACAACACACCCATTTAGCTAAACAACGCAGTTACTTCCCCTCTAGGGTCTGTGATCTTCCTAAAATCTTAGGCTTTTTTTTGTTTTTGGTTTTTCTGAGGTAGGGTCTCACTGTAGTCCAGACTAGCCTGGAATTCACTAAGTAGTCTCAGGCTGGCATTGAACTAAAGGCCATCCTCCTACCTCTGCCTCCCAAGTGCTGGGATTAAAGGCGTGCGCCACCACACCAGCTGTTTTAGGCTTTTGAGTAGGTTTTCAATGCTTGGCATGAATTCTCTCCTATGTAGAGGGTCTCCGATCCAAAGATTAGTTGGTTACTCCCATATTCATTGTGCTGGTTTGATTCAGGTGTCCCCCATAAACTCAGGTGTTCTGAATGCCAGTCTCCCCAGCTGATGGCAATTGGGAATTAAGGCCTCCTGGAGGCAGTCTGTTGTTGGGGGCGGGTTTATGGGTGTTATAGCCCGTGTCCCCATGCCGGTGTTTGGCACACTCTCCTGTTGCTCTGGTCCACCTTATGTGGCCAGGGGGTGATGTCCACCCTCTGCTCATGCCGTCGTTTTCCCCTGCCATCGTGGAGCGAGCGTCCCCTCGAGGCTGTAAGCCAAAATAAACCTTGTTTTCTCTCCAAGCTGCTATTCATTGGGTGATTTCTACCAGCAATGCGAACCTGGCTGCGACAATTGTCATGTCACTATTACGCCAGCTGTCTCATCTCGCCCGGCTGGTCAGTTCTGCAGTTTCTGTGTAGCAGGGTGGCTGCTGGGTAAGACTGTAGATAACCCTTCTCCTGCAGCAACCTGCACGCACTTTCCAGCACTGTGACGGCTCCCAGCAGACAGGAAACGGCTAGCTCAGGTCCGTCCACCTTGATTTCTCAGTGTCCTGCAATGGAAGCATGTGGTGTCCTCAGCCACAGGCCCTCACACCTAAGATACTTCATGTTTGCTTGTGCATTTTTAAAAAAATTTTATTTATTTATTTGACAGCAACAGAGAGAAAGAGGGAGAGAGAATGGGCGCGCCAGGGCTTCCAGCCACTGCAAAAGAACTCCAGACACGTGCGCCCCCTTGTTCATCTGGCTAACGTGGGTCCTGGGGAATCGAGCCTCAACCTGGGGTCCTTAGGCTTCACAGACAAGCGCTTAAGCACTAAGCCATCTCTCCAGCCCCATTTTTTTTCTTTATTTGAGGTGGGGTCTCACTCTAGCCCAGGCTGACCTGGAATTCAGTATGTAGTCTCTGGGTGGCCTCGAACTCATGGCGATCCTCCTACCTCTGCCTGCTGAGTGCTGGGATTAAAGGCGTGCACCACCACACCTGGCCAATGCTTCATTTTTATCACAAAGAAATGACACATCATTGGGAAGATATACAAGGACTGGGGGTGTAGCTTAGTGGTAGAGTGCATGCTTAACGTGTGTGAGGCCCTGCTGGGTGGTTCAATTCCAAGCATCGAACCTCAAACTGGGGTCACCAAAAGACAATTTAAAACCAAGCAAAAAAAAAATGATTATGTAATAAAAACATTTTCATGTATGTGTAAAGGCCACTTGGGATTCCATTATTTGTAATATTTATACATCTATTAAAATTAACTGGGCTGGAGGGATGGCTTAGCAGTTAAGGCATTTGTCTGCAAAGCCAAAGGACCCAGGTTCTATTTCCCAAGACCCACATAAGCCAGATGCACAAGGGGGCGCATACATCTGGAGTTTGTTTGCAGTTGCTGGAGCCCTGGCGCACCCATTCTCTCTCTCCCTCTCTTTTACTCTGTCAAATAAATAAATAAAAATAAAAATTATCATAATAAATATAAAGATGACAGTGTGCTAATTGCCCAATTTGTCACTGGCTGAGTAGATCTGTGTCTGATATAGAAAGGAAATCATGGGTGAACTAGTTATGGAGTAAAAGAAAAGTGAAAGTTGATTATAGAAAAGAAATACAGGGGCTAGAGAGATGGCTCAGTGGTTAAGGTGCTTGCCTGCATAGCCTTAATGACTTGGGTTCGATTCTCAGTACCCATGTAAAGCTAGACGCCGAAAGTGGTGTATTCGGGCTCAGCATGGTGGTTTATGCCTTTAATCCCAGCAGAATTAGGAGGATTGTTGTGAGTTCAAGGCCACCCTGAGACTCCATAGTGAATTCCAGGTCAGCCTGGACTGAAGGGAGGCTCTACCTCAAAAAACAAAAAGAGATGCATATGCACCTGGAGTTCATTTGCAGTGGCTAGAGGCTCTGGCATCCCCATATTCCCTCATTCATTCATTCTCTCTGTACGTGTCTCTACTTGCAAATAAATAAAAATTAAAAAGTCAGGGGTGGTGGCACATGCCTTTAATTCCAGCACTCTGAGGACCTCTGTGAATTCAAGGCCATCCCGAGGCTACATAGTGAATTCCAGGTCACATTTTGCTTTTGAGACAGGGTCTGATGTATCTTAGGCTGGTCTTGAACTCACCTTGAATTGTTCATCCTTTTGCTTCTACCTCACAAGTGCTGGGATTATAGGCATGTGCCAACACCCAACACATCCACCTTCTACAATGTGGGTGGCACTGCCCCCCACAGGCTGGGGTCTTAGTGTTTTATTTATTTATTTTGATTTTTCGAGGTAGGGTCTCACTCTAGCCCAGGCTGACCTGGAATTCACTATGGAGTCTCAGGGTGGCCTCGAACTCATGGCGATCCTCCTACCTCTGCCTCCCGAGTGCTGGGATTAAAGGCGCGGGCCACCACTCCCGGCTGGGTCTTGGTATTTTTATGTCATGGGCATCACTGATCCTCAGGTCCTCTTTCACTTACCAGTCTCTGGTGTACACTTCTTTCCCAACCTTCTGCTGGTACAGAAGAGGCCGTCAGACTCGTTCCTGGGCAGGCAAGGGGGCAGCACCATAATTTCCATCATCATCTTCTTCCTTCTCCACTGAGGACCACATTTCCCCAGACCTTTTCAAATGCCACCTTCTCCAAGAAGCCCTTCTAAATCGGCTGAGCCTTAATCTTCAGCACTAGGGCCGTACTGGTGTGTGTGTGTGTGTGTGTGTGTGTGTGTGTGTGCATGTACGCGTGCACTTGTGGTGTATATGGTTGGGGATTGAACCCAGGTCCTTGAGCATGCTAGGCAAGTGCTGTACCACTGTATGATATGCCCAGTATTTTCTTTTTGAGAGATCTTAACAAGTTACCCAGCTGGCCATGAACTTGTGACCCTCTGCCTCAGCATCTTGAGCAGTCAGGATTACATGGATTCCAGGCTCACTTTATGTTGTGGATTTTTAGTGTTCAGTTTGTGGCATTCCATCTGCAGTGTGGGACATCCATCAACACTATTCCCCCCAAGTTTTCATCACCCTAAACAGAAACTCTACCCCAAAAGCCCCCAACCTACCCAGCAACCTTTTCTCTACTTTCTGTTTCTGTGAGATTGATGGTTCTGGTTATTTCCTCTGAGTGGAATCATACAGGATTTGTCATTTCCTGTCTGGTCGCCTACACGGAGCCCTGTTTTCAAGGTTCAGCCATGTGTGGCAATGAATCATCATGTCTTTTCATGGCTGGACGCTGTTCCATCCCATGGACATCGCATTCTGTTTACCGGTCTGCGGATGGACACTCGAGTTGCCTCCTCCTTTCTGCTGCTATGAGTAACGGATGGATGTCTGTGAATGAACGGGTTTGGGTCTCTGCTCTGGGTCATACGTTGGGTACCGGGGATCAAACCTTGGGCTCCCAGCAACACGTCCATGCCCAGAGACACAGGCTTTGAAAGATAAACTCATGACTTGACTTGCTTTTATTTCTTATTTTATTTTATTAATTTGCTTTTTTGGTTTCTCCGAGGTAGGGTTTCACTCTGGCCCAGGCTGGCCTCAAACTCACAGTGATCCTCCTACCTTGGCCTCCTCAGTGCTGGATTATAGGTGTCCGACGCCATGCATGGCTTTGCATTGTTTTTAGGTCACTCCTTGTGTCAGTTGGATCTTTGAGGCTAAAATTTGTGTTTTATTTCTTTATTTATTTGCTGTTTTGAGACAGAGTCTTGATATACTAGCCCTCATGTTTGTAATTATCTTGTCTCAGTCTCCTAGGCAATGGGATGACAGGCATGAACCACCACACCCAGCTTAAAGGGCAATACTTTAAGTTTCTGGTATGCCCTGAGTATTGTACTGCCCAGCAGCCCCGGTATCTATAGCTTCAGAGTATGACATTTAGGCAGAGAGGGAGGGCTGGCATGTTTGTCACAGGGCTTGTCCAGGGCCAAAGGTGACATCTGGTGCTGTTTCTAAGAAGCGTTGAGGAAGGCCTGAGGGAGGTGGAACAGGGCATCCGAAGCCCTGGGACGGGCACCTCCTCCTCCATCTTTTCTTTCATCTTCCATCTTGATTTGGTTCTAAAGCAAGACAGAAATGTTCAAAATTTTTTTATATATTTTATTTATTTATTTGAGAGAGAGAGAGAGAGAGAGAGAATGGACACACCAGGGCATCCAGCCACTGCAAACAAACTCCAGACACATGCACCACCTTGATCATCTGGCTTTACGTGGGCCCTGGGGAATCAAACCTGGGTCTTTTGGCTTTGCAGACAAGTGCCTTAATGGATAAGCCATCTCTCCAGCCTGTTCCAAGGTTTTTGTTTGTTTGTTTTAGAGGTAGCGTCTCGCTCTAGCCCAGGCTGACCTGGCACTCGCTATGTCCCACGCTGGCCTGGAACTCACAGCGATCGTCTTAACTTTAACCTCCCGAGTGCTGGGATTAAAGGCGTGTGCCACCGCGCCCAGCTCTCACCTGGTCTTAAGATGGCCGTCTTTATTTTTGTGGTTTTGTTCGGAGATGATCTTGCTATGTTTGTATCAACTCCTGGCGATCCTTCTGCCTCAGACAACAGGTGTGGACCACCATACCCGGTACCATATGCATCTGTCATAAAAAATATTTCTAGGTTCTGGAGAGATGGTTCAGTGGTTAAGGGTGCTTAGTGACGGCCTGAGTTCAATTCCCCAGTATCCACATAAGCCAGGTACACAAGGTGGTGAATGCATCGAGAGTTTGTTCATAGTAGCAGGAGGCCCTGGTATGTCTATTCTCTCTCTCTCTCTCTCTCTGCTTGTAAATAAAGAAACAAAAATTAACAAACTTAATAAATTATTTGCAAACAGAGAAAGAAAAGGAGAAAAGAAGGAGAGAAAGAAAGAGACTAGGCATGATGCTAGGGTCTCTTTTGCTACTGCAAACAAACTCCAGGAGCATTCTCACTTTGTGCACATGGCTTTACGTGGGTACTGGGGAATTGACCCTGGGCAGGCAGGCTTTGCAAACAAGCACCTTGAACCACAGAGCCGTCTCCCCAGCCCCCATATGCCTCTTGAAGATGGCTCTGTCAGAGCATAAAGATTTGCGCCCATTCTCTTACCCAGCAGTGCAATGGCCAATGGGTGGAGATTCCACATTTCCCTTACCTGTGGAATTTAGGTTGATTCCAACCATGCGCTAATCTTTACAAGCTTACGTGAACAACCTCATGCAGGTGCCTCTTTGCACATCTGTGTTTGTGACCTAGAGGACAAAGTTCGCTTCATGAGGTGGCTGGGTCCAGGAGGATGTGAACTCCTGAGTCTGACTATCATGGGGAGCCGCTTGGCATGCAGGTGGCGCTTTACTGATAAATGATCAGCTGGTCTGAACGGTGCCCTTAGGACGCAGGGTTGGAGATACGGAGTGACTCACAAGGAAACTCCATCCAGGCTGGCTTTGAACAGCCCTCAGCTCTTCAAGGCCGTGTTCCCAGCGCTGGAGCAGCATCTAGACATCCTCCTGGGGCTGAGAAGACAGCTCAGTGGCTAACGTGCTTGCCTCACAAACACGAGGACTTGAGTTCGATGGCCAAACTCACATAAAGATGCCAGGCATGGTGCCACAGGCCTATAATGCCAGCACTGGGAGATGGAAGCAGCCAGATCCCTGGGGTTCGTTGGCCAGCCAGTCTAGTTTAATGGGCGAGCTTCAGGCCAATGAGAGACCCTGTCTCAGAAAAGGTGAAGAGGAGCCGGGCGTGGTGGCTCACGCCTTTAATCCCAGCACTCAGGAGGCAGAGGTAAGAGGATTGCCGTGAGTTCGAGGCCACCCAGAGACTACATAGTGGATTCCAGGTCAGCCTGGGCTATAGTAAGACCCTACCTTGAAAAAGAAAGGAGGAAAGAAAAAGTAGGTGAATATTGCTGGAGGGATAGCTTAGTGGTTAAAGTGCTTGCCTGCAAAGCCGAAGGACCCAGGTTAGATTCCATAGGACCCACATAAAGCCAGATGCACAAGGTGGTGTGTGTGCATTTGGACTTTGTTTACAGTGGCTAGAGGTCATGGCGGGTCCATTCTCTTTCTCTCTTTATCTACCGCTTTATCTCTCTCTCTCAAAGAAATAAAAATAAAATATTAAAAAAAATAGTCACAAATAAAAGATAACTAGTGGGGTTGGAGAGATGACTCAGTGGTTAAAGGCACCTGCTTGAAAAGCCTGCTGGCCTCAGATGGCCCAGGTTTGATTCCTCAGTATGAACATAAAACCAGATGCACAAGGTGGCGCATGTTTCTGGAGTTTCTTCACAGTGGCAAGAGGCCCTGGCATGCCCATACTCACTCTCTCGCACACTCACTCTCTTTTCTACCCTTCCTTTCTCTGTGCTTGCAAATAAGTGAATAAAAACTTTTATTTATTTTTTAAAAATATTTTTATTTATTTATTTGAGAGAGAGAAAGAAGCACAGAGAGAATGGGGCATCAGAGCTTCCAGCTGTTGCAAACAAAACTCCAGACACATGATCTACCTTGTGCATCTGGCTTACATGGGCCCTGGGGAATCGAACCTGGTTCCTTTGGCTTTGCAGGCAAACATCATAACCACTAAGCCATCTCTCCAGCTCCCCCCCTCTTTTTTTTAGGAAGCGCCTCGCTCTAGCCCAGGCTGACCTGAAATTTACAATGTTGTCTCAGGCTGGCCTGGAACTCACAGTGATCCTCCTACTTCAGCCTCCTGAGTGCTGGGATCAAAGGACTGTGCCACCATGCCCGCTTCATTACTAATATCTTACTTATTTATTTGTTTTTTTTTTTTCAAGGTAGGATATCACTCTAGCCCAGGCTGACCTGGAATTCACTATGTAGACTCAGGGTGGCCTTGAACTCACAGTGGTGCTCCTACCTCTGCCTCCCAAGTTCTGGGATTAAAAGCATGCACAGCATCATGGTGCTGGGAAGAAGTGACCGGAGTGTTCAGTACTGCAGTATCTCTATCACACCTTCCAAGGCTCAGGGTCCATTGCAGAAGAGGTGGTGGATAGAATGTAAGAGCCAAAGGAAGGGTAGGACCCCTTCCAACGTGCTCCTCCAGACACAAAATGGCCTGGATATCCATGACCTCACAGTGCCTGACACTACCTACACAAGACCATCATAAGAGGAGGAAACGAGAGACTGATTGAGAGGGGGAGGAGATATGATGGAGAATAGAGTTTCAAAGGGGAAAGCAGGGGTGGGAGAGGGAGGGCATTACCATGGGATATTGTTTACAATCATGGAAGTTGTTAATAAAAATAAATAAATAAATTTTTAAAAAGCGTGCACAACCATACCCTGCTAATATTATTTCTTAAAGGTGAATAGGATACTCTATAGCCAGCCATCCTCCACCACAGTTCCAGAGGGGTACATCCCAACTTACCTGAGTGAGGGGAGGAAACAGAGCCTCCGGCAAAGATAAGGGTATCCAGCATACTGAGTAGTGGTCCCAGGGGGCAGGAGTAGCGGAACCAGAAAAGAGAGACAAAAATAAAAAAAGGCTGGATATGGGCTGGAGAGATGGCTCAATGATTAGGGTGTTTGCCTGTGAAGTGTAAGGATCCGGGGTTTGATTTCTCCAGTACCCACATCAATCCAGACGCACAGGTGGCACATGCGTCTGGAGTTCATTTGCAGTGGCTGGAGACCTTGGCATGCCCATTCTCTCTTTGCCTCTTCTTCTTCTCTCTCTCTCTCTCTCTCAAATAAATAAATAAATATTAAATATTTAAAAGAGGTGTACATTTTTTTTTTAATTTATTTATTTGAGAGCAACAGACGCAGAGAGAAAGACAGGTAGAGGGAGAGAGAGAGAATGGGCGCGCCAGGGCTTCCAGCCTCTGCAAACGAACTCCAGACGCGTGCGCCCCCTTGTGCATCTGGCTAACGTGGGACCTGGGGAACCGAGCCTCGAACCGGGGTCCTTAGGCTTCACAGGCAAGCACTTAACCGCTAAGCCATCTCTCCAGCCCAAGAGGTGTACATTTTATAAAAAAAAGGAAGAAAAATATGTATATAACTTATGGACCTGAGGTCACTATTGTAGACTGAGACCTCCTCCTGAGAAGCACACAGAATGTTCCCTGGAATAGTTGACACACAAAAGTAGAGGATGGAGCACCTCTCCAAAACATGGTCTCCCAACTGAAGGTGGCCCTGGAAATGTACGCGAAACCCACCCCTGCCAGCCATGTGGGGCACCGTGCTGGCTTCTGGGATGCAAGGTCACATGCTGAGGAGAAAGCACTCCCCTTGAGGATGGGGGGCTCTGGGCTCATCTGTGGCTGCCCATCATGCCTTGGGCTGAAATGAGACACAATGCGGGGGACCAGGTCACCTGCTCCGGTATCAGAGGATGACCATGCCCAGGAGGAGGGCCAGCTCATCACTGATCACCCCAAAGGCTTCTAGAAGGGAGGTGAAGCAGAAACTGAGGATCCAGGATTGTAAGGCCTATTGTTTGGTCCCAGATGAAACGGTGGAAAGGAATCTCCCCTTTTTGCTCAGGACCCATCGATTATGGTGTCTCATCTGTGAATACATGGACTGCTCCCATTCCAAGCCCAGTGCTGCCCAGACAAGATATGGGATGTTCTTGGGAGTGGTGGCGCATGCCTTTAATCCCAGCACTCTGGAGGCAGAGGTAGGACGATTGCTGTGAGTTCGAGGCCACCCTGAGACTACATAGTGAATTCCAGGTCAGCCTGGGCTAGAGTAAGACTCTACCTCAAAAAACAAAACAAAACAAAACAAAAAATTCCACATATAATAACATATCAAAGATGTTATTTTATTTATCTTTTAAAATTTGAGAGAGAGAGAGAAGAGAATGAGGACGCCAGAGCCTCTAACCACTGCAGATGAACTCCAGATGCAAGCGCCATGTGCATCTGGCTTACGTGGGTACTGCGGAATAGAACCTCGGTCCTTTTCATCTCTCCAGTCCCCACGTTGTTTATTCTAAACCAAGTGTCTTGTCACTCCCTTTGTTCTAACAGTGTAATTGTACGGGAGGGAGAGACGGTAGAAGCGGACTGTCAACTAGCAGCTTCAGGCTAGGGTTAAAAGCCCACCTGTTCCCAAGTAACTTGTCTCAGATTCAGGGCTACACTTCCCAGCCTCCAAGAGAAGTAAAGGGTGACATGGGGTCGCTGGTGGCATCTACGAAGTCCTCCTAGCTGACAGCAGCCACTGAGGGGAGAGTGGACCTTGGACCTGTTTAGGTGTCTACTTCCAGGAGTCAGTGGGGTTGACCCCTCCTATTTTCACTATCTAACATTTAGGTGATGGGGGGGGGTATTTTTGATTTTCAGAGCTCGGTGGTTCTCAGGAAGAGAGAATGAGGTGGCTTGGGAAGACAGGGGCCTTTGGGTGCCCCTGGTGGGAGGTGGTTGGGTGAGGGGAGGGTTGGCAGTGGAAAAGGGATGGGGTCAGGCAGCTGGAAACGAGGGTCCTTACTCAGGGTGTCTCACTGCTCCTTTATTTATTTATTTTTATGAAAGAGAGAGAGCAAGAATGAGAGAGAATGGGCACACCAGGTCCTCTACATTGCAATAGAATTCCAGACCTTGTGTGCCTGGCTAATGTGGTTTCTGGGGAGTCAAATCTGGGTCCTTAGGCTTTGCAGGCAAGCATCTTAACTGCTAAACCATCTCTCCAGCCTTGTTATGTCTTTCTTTCTTTCTTTCTTCCTTCCTTCCTTCTTTCCTTCCTTCCTTCCTTCCTTTTTTTCCTTTTTGTTGTTTTTGAGTCAGGGTCTTGCTCTAGCCCAGGCTGGCCTAGAATTCACTATGTAGTCTCAGGGTGGCCTCGAACTCACAGCGATCCTCCTACCTCTGCCTCCCGAGGGCTGGGATTAAAGGCGTGCGCCACCATGCCTGGCTATGTTATGTCTTTTTAAAATATTTTTTTATTTATCCATTTGCAAGCAGAAAGAGAGACAAACAGAGAGAATGAGAATTAGAATGGAGTCCAGGCCCTCCAGTTGCTGCAAACAAACTCCAGATGCATGCGTTACCTTGTGCATCTGGCTTACACGGGTACTGGGGAGTCGAACCTGGGCCTTAACCCACCAAGCCATGTCTGCAGGCCCTCCCTGTTCTCTCTTGTTCAGAATGGCTCAGAGTAGGGCTCTTGAGTCAAGGCCTTGCTAGCCAGACCCGGAAGCGGGACAGAGCTGGGTGGGGAGGGGACCTCCTGCTTCTCAGGTTTCGGCTCTCTGTCTGTACTTCTTGTCCTTGCCCATCAAGTTCTCTTCATCCCAACCCCGCAAAGAACCATTCTGTACCTCCATCCACAGCGCTTAACCATTTACCAGAGCTGGTCAAGTGGGGTGGCGCAGCCTCAGCTCCGTCAGGCATGGGTGAGCCCTGAGGATCACGTGTGGCCCGTGGAGCAGAAAGTCTATGAAGGGCTCAGATCCCCCGGGGGACTCCGCCCACTGCTGCCCCTTCCCAGTCTCTCCACCCACCCTTCATTCTGAGGCTTTTCTCCAACTTTTGGCTTTTTGTTTTGTTTTGTTTTTTGAAGTAGGGTCTCACTCTAGCCCAGGCTGGCCTGGAATTCACCACATAGTCTCAGGGTGGCCTCGAACTCACAGTGATCCTCCTGCCTCTGCCTCCCGAGTGAGTGCTGGGATTCAAGGCATGCGCCGCCAAGCCCGGCTTTTGCTCTGTTTTCAGACAGGATCTCATCATGTTTCTGCGGCTCTGTGAGTCTCAGTCTGGCCTCCAACTATCGTGATCTTTCTTCCTGCACTTCCCAAGCGCTTGAGGTGCAGACCTGGGCCACCATGCCCAGCTTCTGTGACACCTTGATCACAAAAGTCCCACATGGAGGAGGAAGGGAAGCTTGGAGCTGTTAGACACACAGCCAGCCACCTCTGACTGACAGAGCTTGCAGATCATTCATCTGCGTGTGGCCTTATACAAATGAGATAAACCTCCTTGGGCCTCAGTGCCCTTATCTGGAGAGTAGTACTTATTAGTGGACAGACAGACTGACAGATACCAAAAGCTTTGAAAGGCTCAAAAGAGATGTTGGGCTGGAGAGAGGGCTTAGTGGTTAAGGCCTGCAAAGCCTAAGGACCCAGGTTCGATTCCCCAGGACCCATGTAAGCCAGATGCACAAGGTGGCGCATGTGCCTGGAGTTCATCTGTGGTGGCTGTGGGCCCTGGTGCACCCATTCTCTCTCTTTCTATATGCCTCTTTCTATCTCTTTCTCAAATACATAAAAATAGGTAACTAAAATAAAAATAAATAAATTTTTACAAAGAGAGTTCAACTATTGTCACTTTTTTACATGTGTATGTGTGTGGTATGCATGTGTGTGTGCATGTTCAGATGTGTGTGGGTGCACATGTGTGTGCAGGTACATGTGAACATGTGTACACATGTGTATGGAAGCCAGAGGTTAATGTTGGGGTTTTCCTCTATTACTCTCCACCTTATTTTGGAGACAGGGGCCTCTCAGTGAACCCAGAGCTCATCAGTTTGGCCACACAAGCTGGCCCACAAGCCTCATGGATCGTCCTGTCTCCATCTCCCCAGCTCTGGGATAACAGGAGCGTATGGCCATGCCAAGTATTTGACGTGGGTGCTAAGGACTCTACCTCAGGCCTTTATCATTGTACAGTGAGCATTTTGCTAACTTAGCCTTTTCCCAAGCCCTGAGATCTTCAGCTTTTACACATTGATACAGGGAATATCTACCCAGGAAATCTTTCTCTAGGGGCTGGAGAGATGGCTCAGCAGTTAAGGCACTTGCCTGCAAAGCCTAATGACTCAGGTTCAACTCCCCAGTACCTACATAAATCTGGATGCCCAAAGTGGTACATACGTCTGGAGTTCATTTGTAGTGGCCGGAGGCCCCTGGCATACCCATATTCTCTCTTTTTCTCAAATGGATAAATAAAATATTTTAAAATTATTTTTATTTATTTGTAAGGAGAGAGAGAGAGAGAGAATGAGAGCAAATGGGTGCTCCAGGGCTTCCAGCCACTGCAATCAAACTCCAGACACATGCACCACTTTGTGCTTCTGACTTTACATTTCTGTCAGAGTCACCACTGTCCTGGCAAGCACTCATGTGGCTCTAGAGAAAAGTTGGTAAAATTTGGCTTAATTCACTTTTGAGACACCAATACGGGGAAGGGGCTCAAGATGCAAACGATTCTGAACAGGAGCAAACAGGACTGGCTGGCTCCAGGTGAATGGGCGTTTGTTGTTTCTGCAACTGCGGCCAAGCTGTTCTTCTGCAGGTTTGTTCCAAGGCTCAAGATGGACAGAAAGAGCCAAGAGCTGCCAGCGGCGCTTACTGACCGTGTCAAATGGCATGCCAGGGCTAGCTGCAGTACGCAGTTCTGCCACTGCCAGTGAAGCCCGGACGTTTATCAAGTCTTCAGGTCATTTTGAATTTCTTTTTCCTGTGAATCATCTGTTCATGTCCTTTGCTTACTTCTTTTTCTTTTCCTTCCTTCCTTCCTTCCTTCCTTCCTTCCTTCCTTCCTTCCTTCCTTCCTTCCTTCCTTTTCTTCTTCTTTTTTTTTTTTAAGTTAGGGTCTCACTCTAGCCCAGGCTGACCTGGAATTCACTCTGTCGTCTCAGGCCGGTCTCCTTCTGCCTCTGCCTCCCGAGTGCTGAAATTACAGGAATGCGCCTCCATGTCCAGCTCTCTTTTTCTTTTTTTTTTTGTTGAGGTAGGGTCTCACTTTAGCCCAGCTTAACCTGGAAATCACTCTGTAGCCCCAGGCTGGCCTCAAACTCACAGAGCTCCTTCTGCTTCTGCCTCCCAGGTGCTGGGATTCAAGGCATGTGACACCACACCTGGCCTTACTTCTTTTTCTATAGAAAATTAGTCTTTTTTGTTATTCATTTACAGGAACTCTTTATATATTAGGGACATTGGCTACACCTTTCTTTTTTAAAAAAATATTTTTTGTTTATTTTTATTTATTTATTTGAGAGCAACAGAGAGAGAAGAAGGCAGATAGAGAGAGAGCATGGACACGCCAGGGCCTCCAGCCACTGCAAATGAACTCCAGACGCATGTGCCCCCTTGTGCATCTGGCTAACGTGGGACCTGGGGAATTGAGCCTCGAACCGGGGTCCTTAAGCTTCACAAGCAAGTGCTTAACTGCTAAGCCATCTCTCCAGCCATTTCTACATCTTTCTATTAGTCGCAATTATTTTTCCAAGTTTGTTGTTTGTTTATTTTTGTTTATGGTAATTTTTATTATGTAGAAACTTCAAACTACAAAAAAATAAAGATCTGTACCTTACTTGCCAGGCATGGTGGTGATGCACACCTTTAATCCCAACACTCAGGAGGCAGAAGTAGAAGGATTGCTATGAGTTCTAGGCCAATTTGGGACTACAAAGTGAGTTCCAGGTCAGTCTAGGGAAGAGTGAGACTCTACTTTGAAAACCAAATAAATGAAAAAAAAAAAAAAACAAAAAACAAAACAAGAAGAAAGAAACTTTAAAATATTTGATTGCAGTTGAATTTATCCAACTTTCTTGATTTTATGTTATAATTAGAAACTTCATGGTTTAAAAAAATAGTCATTAAAATTTTTAAGCAACTGAGGCCCAGGTTCAATTCACCAGTTCCCACATAAGCCAGATGTACATTTTGGCACATACACATACACCTGGACTTCATTTGCAGGGGCTAAAGGCCCTGGTGTGCCTGTTCTCTCTCATTCTCTCTCTCTCCTTGCAAATAAATAAATAAAATATTAATTATTATTATTATTTTTTGGCTTTTTGAGGTTAGGGTCTCACTCTAGCTCAGGCTGACCTGGAATTCACTATGTAGTCTCAGGGTGGCCTTGAACTCACAATGATCCATCTACCTCTGCCTTCCAAGTGCTGGGATTAAAGGCATGTGCCACCACGCCCAGCTTATTTTTATTACTATTATTATTAGTAGTATTTTCAAGACATTATTGATTCAGGTTTGGAGTCTTCGAGGAATTTGATCTTCATAAAGATCCAAGAGACCCCTCCGTGCCCAGGCCCATGAACCTCCAATTCTGGGTCCTTGTCCAAGTTATTGAATCACTGAAAATGCAAACTCAGAGGAGGGTAAATTATGAACTATGTGATTTAGGAAGAATTGGGATTAAGAGGAAAAACGAGCAGGAAAGTCCAACCCAATAGAAATTCTATTGGAAGGTGGAGGGGAGAGAGAGATCTCTCTGACACAGGGAGTCAGAGAGGTGAAAGGGCCGGGCAGGAAGTGCTTCCAAATGTGTTTCAGGCCCAATTATTTGAAGCGGATATCCAGTTAGAATGAGCCTTGGGGCTGGAGTGATGGCTTAGCAGTTAAGGAGCTTGCTTGCAAAGCCTAACGTCCTAGGTTTAATTCCCCAGTACCCATGTAAAGCCAGGTGCACAAAATGACACATGCATCTGGAGTTCATTTGCAGTGGCAGGAGGCCCTAGCTTGTCTATTCTCTCTCTCTCTCTCTCTCTTTGCAAAATTACACTCATTGCCAGACGTGTAAGGGACCTAATTGATTGGTGGACTTTAGAGGCTGACTCAGGAGTGCAAGCTCACAGATGTACTAACCTCAAGAAGAAGCAAGATGCTGCCGCTGAGGGAGTTTTAGGAGGCTGTAGCTTGTAGCTGTGTTGGCTGAGACTGAATCAGACTGGAGTTCTAGTCTCTCCAGGATCTTCGTGTCCTTTTAGGCCTTTGTCTCTGACTGACCACATACAAAAATGAAAATGAGGGCTGGAGAGATGGCTTAGCGGTTAAGCGCTTGCCTGTGAAGCCTAAGGACCCCGGTTCGAGGCTCGGTTCCCCAGGTCCCACGTTAGCCAGATGCACAAGGGGGCGCACGCATCTGGAGTTCGTTTGCAGAGGCTGGAAGCCCTGGCGTGCCCATTCTCTCTCTCTCCCTCTATCTGTCTTTCTCTCTGTGTCTGTCGCTCTCAAATAAATAAATAAAAAATTTTAAAAAAAAAAAGAAAATGAAAGCTACCCTGCTCCTAATCCTTATCAGTGGGTGTGTGCTGCCACACTAGATCAGGCACCTTGCATGTTGTACCCCTTTCAGACTGTGCCAGGAAAGAGGGGAGTAGGTGCTGAGGAACCTGTGCTCTGACAGCCTCCTTTGGTGCCCGGCAGCCTTCTGGAGTCTGATGTTGGGTTCTAGAGCCTTCTGTGAGCTGTGCTGTCCTGAAGAGCGGTGCCTTCATCCCCGGTTCCCAGAGGGCTGGAGTTAGGGAGATCCTCTGGAATTCAAGCTGCCACGCTGCATCCTTCTGAGGCTAGCAGCATGCTCCCAAGCTCTTATATTTTTTAAAAAATACATATTTTTATTTAGCTATTGACTAGAGGGAAAGAATGGGCCACACCAGGGCCTCTAGCCATTGCAGACAAACTCCAGATGTACGTGCCACCTTGTGCATTTGGCTTATGTGGGTTCTGGGGAGTCAAACCTGAGTCCTTAGGCTTCACAGGCAAGTGCCTTAACCTCTAAGCCATCTCTCCGACCCTCTTATGTTTTTGTTCAGTGTATAAATTTTGGGTTTTGTTTTCTTTTCTCTCTGCTCTTACAATCTTTCTGCCCCCTCTTCTGCAATGTTCATGAGCCTTGGCATGTGTGTTTTAAGTCTACTTTGGTATTAAGCTCTCCGCAACTTCTGGGTATGTCTGTATTTCTTAACAAAGAACAAACACCTTCTTTTGGTTTATCCCTCCCCCAGTATGGCTGCCAACCCTCTAATTTGGGTGGTGGTAGTGGGGTTTAGGAAGCCTTGACAAGTGGGCACGGGCGAGGAGGGCCCAGTGTCTCCTGTTTAATCTGTAACGGAGCCTCAGCAGATGTAAAGCTTTTTTTTTTTTTTCTTTTTTCCTGAGGCAGGGTCTCACTGTAGCCCAGTCTGACCTGGAATTCACTATGGAGTCTCAGGGCGGCCTCGAACTCACGGCAATCCTCCTACCTCTGCCTCCTGAGTGCTGGGACTAAAGGTGTGTGCCACCATACCTGGCTAGGGCATTTTTGTTTTGAAAGTGAGAGTTAAGGCAGACAGAGCACCCAGATGGTGCTAACTCCCCAATACCAGTGCTTCAGCCACTTCTGGTTGGCTCTGGTTAATGGTACTCTCAGTCATGGGAGGGGGTAGGCCAGGGTCTGTCTCTGCTTATGCCCTAGATGTGGGCTCCCCCAAACTGAATAAGTAGGTGGTAGGAGGTACCCTTGGGTTAGAACTGCCCATCATTCTTAGAGTGAAGGTAGGCTGTGGAGGAGCAAGGTATGAAGGGTGGAAAGTTCTAGAAGGGAAGGAGAAAGGGATCAACATCCCCAGCCCATGAACACTCATCAGCTGCCTCCCCTTCTTCCTTGTCCTCTGTCACCCCTGGCTTCTGGCTCTTCTTAACCAGCCAGTCTTTCCAGATTGTCGGCAGGCAGTTGGTGCCACACCTTGGTTCTAAGTCTCGTTGGAATTTATGGATGTGGTTAGCTTATGTTTACTTCTTGGCCTTTGCTGTTTTGCACTCCCTGAGGCATGCTGGAATCCCTCAACCCCACAGGACCTCTCTTCCCTCACCCTACCCCATAACTGTTAGCATTCGGACATTTGTATAAAAGTTAAGAGTAAGGGGCTGGAGAGACAGCTTAGCGGTTAAGGCACATGCCTGTGAAGCCTAAGGACCCAAGTTTGATTCTCCAGGTCCCATGTAAGCCAGGTAGATGCACATGGTGGCGCATGCATCTGGAGTTCGTTTGCAGTGGCTGGAGGCCCTGGAGCGCCCTTCCTCACTCTCTCCCTTTCTCTGTGTCTAAAAAAAAACAGAAAGTTAAGAATAGGGCCAGGCACTGTTGTGCACATCTTTAATCCCAGCACTTTGGGAGGCAGAGGTAGGAGGATCACCATGAGTTCGAGGCTGCTCCAAGAGACTAGCGAGTGAATTTCAGGTATTTCAGGTCAGCCTGGGTTACAGTGAGACCTTACCTCAAAAAGCCAAAAAAAAAAAAAAAAAAAAAAAAAAGTGTGGGGCTTGGGAGATGGCTTATTTTGGGAGATGGCTCATTGGACAACGTGCTTGCACCCAGCACCCATGGAAAAAGCTGGGTGCTCCGAAAGGTACCCAGCCATACCAAAAGGGTGAGACAGAAGAATCCACCCGAAGCTGGAGGGGCAGCTAGCTGGATGCACATCAGCAGTGGACAATGGGAGAGCCTGCCTCAAAGATGGAAGGGGAGGGCTGAACCAGGTGCTGTCCTCTGACCTCCATTGGCCCCTGCACAATTGCACTCACACACGTCAAGCAAGGCAGCCGTGGTGGATCTTGCCTTGAATCGCCCCACTCGGTAGGCTGAAGTAGGAAGGTCACTTTGGCTGCGGAGTGAGTTCTAGGTCAGCTTGGGCTAGAGTAAGACACTGACTCAAAAAAAACAAAACAGCCGGGCGTGGTGGTGCACGCCTTTAATCCCAGCACTCGGGAGGCAGAGGTAGGAGGATTGCCATGAGTTCAAGGTCACCCTGAGATGACAGAGTTAATTCCAGGTCAGCCTGGACCAGAGTGAGACCCTACCTTGAAAAACCAAAAAAAAAAAAAAAAAACAAAAAAAAAACACCCAAATAATCAACAACTAACCAACCAAACAAACAAACAAAATCAAGGGTGAGGGCCAGGTGGAGTGTGTTTCTCTTAGGAGTCAGAGGTTTCATGGAAATAAAGCAAAACCACTCAAGAAGGCACCTGAAAAATCCAAGGCTTTCACTCCAAGTTTTTGGAAGTGAAAACCAATGCCACTTGGTTGTGTTTTAAAATGCTTAAATGCCAAGGGCATAAAGATCACAGAATGAAAATTTATTGCCTCCCCCAGCTCAGGCCTTGAACTCTCAAGTCCCCCCTGCTCCCCCCCCCCCACTGCCTGTCACCCTCGGCCCATGTGTGCAATGGGGAACATGTATGTTCATGTGCACTCAAGCTTTCTCTTTTATTAAAAATCTTTTTTAAAAAAATGGGCCAGGCATGGTGGCACATGCCTTTAATCCCAGTACTCAGGAGGTAGAAATAGGAAGATCACTGTGAGTTCGAGGCCACCCTGAGACTACACAGTGAATTCCAGGTCAGCCTGAGCTAGAGTGAGAGCCTGCCTCAAAAAATACAAAACAGGGCTGGAGAGATGGCTTAGCAGTTAAGCGCTTACCTGTGAAGCCTAAGGACCCCGGTTTGAGGCTTGGTTCCCCAGGTCCCACGTTAGCCAGATGCACAAGGGGGCGCACGCATCTGGAGTTCATTTGCAGAGGCTGGAAGCCCTGGTGCACCCATTCTCTCTCTCCCCCTATCTGTCTTTCTCTCTGTGTCTGTCGCTCTCAAATAAATAAATAAAAATTTTTAAAAAATACAAAACAAAACACCAGCACAATATGGAGTGCAGCCATTGGGTCAAACTGCCTGACAATATCTTTGAAGGTGAACACTTGGATGTCCAGGGACTGGGTAATCCCTTGCCTAGGTCTCATCCACGAGGAATGCATGTGGCTCACCACGAGGTTGTTCCAAATTCTCACGCGCGTCCAAGTGCAGTAGCCGGGCACCGGGAGCGCCCACGCACTAGCCAGGGATGGGAGGATGAGTCACAGTGCACAGGAGATATTATACAGCCTTGAGAAGACAGCTGTAGCCGGCCGTGGGTGGGTGCACGGGCCAGTGATCTCAGCTTTCTCGAGTCTGAAGCCGGAGGACTTCCAATTCCGGGAGAGCCCGGGCTACGTTGTGAAGTGCTATCTCAAAAGCAAGCAAATAGTCAATCCCCACCAAAAGAGAGAGAGAAAGAGAGAAGAGAAACTGCTGTGCACAGCAATATGAAATTATCTCAAAAACACATCGTTAGGGCTAGAAAGACGGCTCAGTGGTTAAGGCACTTGCCTGAAAAGCCTGATCACTCAGTTTAAATCCCCCAGGATCCACATAAAACCAGATGCACGAGGTGGCTTATGCCTTGGGAGTTCTTTTGAAGTGGCTGGAGGCCCTGATGCGCCCATTCTTTATCTCTCTCTTTGCACCTCCATCTCATAAATAAATAAATAATAAATAAATAAAATAAAGGCTGGAGAGATGGCTTAGTGGTTAAGCGCTTGCCTGTGAAGCCTAAGGACCCCAGTTTGAGGCTCAATTTCCCAGGACCCACATTAGCCAGTTGCACAAGGGGGCACACGCATCTGGAGTTCGTCTGCAGTAGCTGAAGGCCCTGGCGCACCCATTCTCTCTCTCTCTATGTGCCTCTTTCTCTTCCCCTTCCTCTGGCTCTTAATATTCTTTCCACCACCTCTTCCACAATGGGCCTTGTTCCCTGTGCCTTGGAGTGGGGCGTGAAGATGTCTCAACGCTGAGCACCCGATAGTCACTTATCCTCAGCACTTCGATGAGCTTTGAGTCTCTCCAGTAGACACTGCCATCTGCAAAAAGAAGCTTTTAGCCGGGCGTGGTGGCGCACGCCTTTAATCCCAGCACTTGGGAGGCAGAGGTAGGAGGATCAGCCATGAGTTCGAGGCCATCCTGAGACTCCATGGTGAATTCCAGGTCAGCCTGGGCTACAGTGAGACCCTACCTCGAAAAACCAAAAAAAAAAAAAAAAAAAAAAAAAAAAAAGAAGCGTTTATGACCACAGGTGAAAGCAGCACTGAAGTATGGGCATCAACTTGAGCATTTAGAGGGCTATTTGGTGGGCACAACATATCCACTTTGCCGAACAACAGTAGTAGCCTGCTCCTTAGGATATGCTGGTCTTCAGGACATCAAAAACAAGGATGGGGGCTGAAGAGATGGTTCAGTGGTTAAGTCACTTGCCTGTGAAGCCTAAGGACCCAGGTTTGATTCCCCAGGACACATGTAAGCCAGATGCACAAGGTGGCGCATGCATCTGGAGTTTGTTTGCAATGGCTAGAGGCCCTGGTGCACCCATTCTCTCTCTCTCTCTCTTTCTCTCTCCAGTAAATAAATAAATAAATACATAAAAAGAAAACGAAGATGGGGTGTGGCATCAAGGCAGAGAGGAATGGCTGGACAGCAGCCTTTCACTTGGCCTGAGCTGGGCCTAGGTAATGAACAGAGCAGTTCGGAGTCAAAGGCCTCCTGTTTATGGGTGGAGAGATGGCTTAAAGGTTAAGGTGCTTGCCTGCAAAGCCTAAGGACCCAGATTCAGTTCCCCAGTACCTACATAAAGCCAGATGCACAAAGTGGCACATGCATCCGGAATTCATTTGCAGTGGCTGGAAGCCCTGGTGCACCTATTCTCTCTTTCTCTCTCTCTTTGTTCAAGGTCGGGTCTCACTCTAGCTCAGGCTGACCTGAAATTCACTCTGTAGTCTCAGGGTGGCCTTGAACTCACAGTGACCCTCCTATCTCTGCCTCCCAAGTGCTGGGATGAAAGGCGTGCGCCACCACACCTGGCTTCTCTCTCTGTTACATAAATAAATTACATATATATGTGTTTAAAGTCCCCTGTTTCATACGACAGCAACCAGCACACCTTCTGAAGCCAAGACCTGCTCCGGCATCTTCAGGGTGTGAGATGCAGGAAAACTGACCTCTGCTCTCATGGAATGCACCATCATAGGAGAACGCTGTGGCACGGATGACCAGCTATCATGTTACATGATGTGTGCCAGGCATGCCAGCGGGAGGAATATGCCCGCGTCACTCGCCGAAGCCCAGAGAAGGAAGCAAGTATCTGACGTGAGCTGGGGAGATGGCAGCAGAAGCTTGTCTTGGAGGGCAGCCAGGAGCTAGGAGATTGGCACAGGCATTGCAAAGGGATGCAAAGCTTCAGAGGTGGGAAAGGGCAGAGTGCCCTGAGGAGTGGCATTTTCCTCCCTAGAGTATGGCATTTGTGTCACAGCACTGGGGACGTAGCCTAGGAACCGAGGATCCCCGCCTGCCATCTTTGACGCTGTGTGTTCCATCCGCATAAAATAAGACACAAAACCAGACAAGGAAACACAAGGCTGAAGTTCTGGAGCTCGGGCTGGGACTTCCTTGGCAGAGCGCTTGCCTAGCACGCGTATAGCCCTGGGTTTGATCCCCTGGTACCTTATAAACTAGGTGCGGTGGGCTGGGCTTGTAAGATCAGCGCTTAGGAGGTGGGGCCCGGAGGATCAGAAGTTCAACGTCATCCTTGTCTTTATAGGAGATTTGAGGCCAGCTTGGGCTTCGTGAGAACTTAGCTCAACAACCAAAACTGGGCTGGAGAGATGGCTCAGCAGTTAGATGCTCGCCTGCAAAGCCAAGAGACCCAGGTTCGATTCCCCAACACCCACATAAGCCAGATGCACAAAGTGATGCATGTGTCTGGAGTTCATTTGCAGTGGTTGGAGGCCCTGGCTCGCCCATTCTCTCCCTCTCTCTCTCTCTCTCTCTCTCTCTCTCTCTCTCTCTGCCTCCTTTTTTCTCTCTCTCTCAAATAACTAAATAAAAATAAAATTAAAAAAAGTCAAAAATGTCCAAAGCCTTGGGCTGGAGAGATAGGTCAGTGGTTAAGGTGCTTGCCTATAAAGCCTAAGGACCCAGGTTTGATTCCCTGGTACCCACATAAGCCAGATGCACAAGGTGGCACATGTGTCTGGAGTTCATTTGCAGTGGCTGGAGGCCCTGGCACATCCATTCTTGCTCTCCGTTTCTCTCTCTGACTCTCTCTCTCTCTCTCCTTGCAAATATATAAATAAAAATAAGACAAATCAAAGGCTGATGTTCTGTAAAGGGGCAACATGGTCTCCAGATCCCAGGCAAGGGATTCAGATGGGGAGGAAGACAAAGAGAGCTTCCAAATGCCTCTCTACCTCTTACTCAGCCGAATACCTTGCATGTGGTACCTGCGTAATGGGTGGGTGGCCCTGGACTTCCCAACTCTCAATCCTCTTCCCTCTCCTCGCCCTGGCTCCGTCAGGCGTTCTTCACGGTTAATTTTCTCTCTCACACTCGCTCGTCCTCAAGGAAGCAGAAAGTTTTCCTTGCTGGCCCAGAGCCCAGTCACCCAGCCCGGGATTGCATGAGCTTACATCACTGTCCCCTGCTCCCTAGTCATCCGTGTGTGGCCAGACTCGGTTTGGCCACCCTGACTCACTTTCCCTTTCTTACCCTTGGAATGAGTGCCTGCCACAGCACCCCCAACCTCTCTCCTTTGCTTCCTGCATCAGCTCCATGTGGCTGGGGTGCACCTTCAAACCAGGCACAGTCTGCGGGAGGAACAGGATTTAGTGAAACTTCCAGATCCAGGAGGAGCTCCGTCATGGCACCAGAAGCCGGCCCCCTTTCGCAGGTCCACGCAGAGAGAGATGCCACCGCCGGAACCACGAGCAAGCACGCTCCAGGAACCCCGGGCAGAGCTCCAGCACTCTGCACACCTTTCGGCTGGAATTCCAGATGCACCCCTCAAACACACTTTAGGGCTGGACTCCAGGATCCACCCACAGTGACACCTCCTCCAACCAGAGCTCTATCTCTAAGTTACAAGCTTTCATGAACTCCTGAATCTATTGGGGGACAGCCATTCAAACTACCATGCTGTGGTACTGGGAATGGAGCCCAGGGCGGTGCTCAGGCTGGGGTAAACTCCGCATCACAGGGCTCCACGCCTGGTCCCACAGACCCTCTTTCATCGTCTGCAGTTTCTTCTTCTTCTTTTAAAAATATATTTCTAGGGCTGGAGAGATGGCTTAGTGGTTAAGCGCTTGCCTGTGAAGCCTAAGGACCCCAGTTCAAGGCTCGGTTCCCCAGGTCCCACGTTAGCCAGATGCACAAGGGGACGCACGCGTCTGGAGTTCGTTTGCAGAGGCTGGAGGCCCTGGCGCGCCCATTCTCTCTCTCTCCCTCTATCTGTCTTTCTCTCTGTGTCTGTCGCTCTCAAATAAATAATAAACAAAAATATTTAAAAAATTTAAAAATATATTTCTAAAAATTTATTTATTTGAGAGAGAAAAAGGCAGAGAGAGAGAGAGAGAGACAGATGGGTGAGCCAAGGCCTCCTGCCAGTGCAAGCAGGCTTCAGATGCATGTGCCACCTTGTGTATCTGGCTTTATGTGGGTCCTGGGTCATTGAACCTGGGTCCTTTGGCTTTGCAGGCAAGGGCCTTAACCGCTTGGCCATCTCTCCAGCCCATCCGCAGCTTCTTTAAAAGTCTTCTCCATCCTTCAGGAAGCCCTTGATTCTGCATGAGATGCGAACCACACGCTTGCTCCCCCACAAGGCCATACAGAATATTTGGTCTGCTCTACGCAGGCCTGTCACGACCCTCGCCCCAACTCTGTTGCTCCCCATGGGGGTGGGGGGGCTGCGTAGGGAGCACCGAGGGGCAGATCCCTTCCCTGTCACCTTGAGCCTGAACACACAGGTGGCTGACTCTGGGACAGGACAGTGTGACTCCCTTCACGAGGCTGACTGGGAACCTAAAATAAGTAAATAAATAAATAAAATTTTAAGAAAATGTGGAGCTAGGTGTGGTGGCTCATACCTTATATCCCAGCACTCAGGAGGCTGTGAGTTCAAGGCCAGCTGGAGACTGCGTAGTGAATTCCAGGTCAGCCTGGGCTCGAGGGAGATCCGACCTTGGGGAAAAAAAGATAAAAAAAGTGGAGTCAGTGGATGGTGTCAGTGTCGGAGGCTGGCTTTCTGGGGACTGCCTGAAGTGCCTTGAATGGACAAGGTGTGGACCAAGGCTGTCCCTTCTGGCTCGTTTTGGTATGGTGACTCTGGCTGAGGACTTAGCCTCTGTGTCTGCAGCGCCCAGCAGGAAGCTGGCCAGCTCCTTGGGAGACAGCCAGGGGTAGAGTGAAGCGCATAGGGGACGCCTGATCCAGGCCTGGAGCCGGCCTTGGGCTGCGTCTGCAGGCGTGCTGGGAGGCAGGAACCCAGGCTTGTTCGCGTAGAGCCGGGGTTTGGTTCTGGCCAGGCTGTACCCTAAAGGGCGCAAACCTGTGAAGAGTTGGGCCTGGGTGCACTTGGAAGATCGAGAAAAAGAGAGCTCTTCAGAATCTCACATAGTTCAGACTGGCCTTCAATTCAGTATGTAGCTGAGAATGATCTAGAAATTCTTTTTTAAAATTTTCATTTACTTATTCATTTTGGGGGGCTGGGGAGAGCGGGTATGCCAGGGCCTCTAGCCAAAGCAAACAAACTCCAGATGTTAGGCACCACCTTGTGCATCTGGCTTATGTGGGGACTGGGGAATTGATCCTGGGTCCTTAGGTTTATGCAGGCAAGCTCTGTATCCACTAAGCCATCTCTCCAGCCCCTGATCTTGAAATCCTTATCCTCCTGCCTCTACCTCCCCAGGGCTGGAATTATGGGAGTGCACTAACATGCTTGGTGGTGGGTTAGCCACTGGGCCTTGATCTCAGAGCTTCAAATCTGCTAAGCGGTCAGGTCACTGTACACACTGAGCCACATCCCCAGCCCGAGATTGTGAATTTAGGACAATGTGGTCCTAGGAGACGGGGAGCTGTGGGTGACAACTTTGCCCAGGCTATGAAATACGCACGTGTCCATGCAGTGCCGAGGACATGGGAGGACACAAAGTTTTAGCCATAGTTGGCTCCCTCAGGGAATAAAATAAGGTGTGTTTAAATTTCTCCTGTCTCTGTTTCATCAGTCTGTTTTCTCTGGCTTTGTTTCTGTGGCTTGACTTGGCAGGTGGATGGAGAAGGGGGAAGGATAAAGCCAGCAGAGGTCAATGAAAACTGAAAAAGTTCAGGGGCTGTGCAGATGGCTCAGGGCGTAAACTTCTTAGTTCACACGCATGAGGACCTGAGTTCAGATCCCCAGAACCCAAGGGAAAGCTGAGCGTGGGGCTGGAGAGACGGCTCAGCGGTTAAGGCACTTGCCTGCAAAACCCAAAGACCCGTGTTCGATTCCCCAGACCCATGCAAAACCAGGTGCACAATGTGGTACATGCATCTGGAGTTTGTTTGCAGTGGCTAGAGGCCCTGGTGCGCCCATTGTCTTTCTCCCTCTTCTCTCGTTATAAATAAATAAATAAATAAATAAATAAATAAATAAATAAATAAGCCCAACAAGCAAGAGCCAGAGGGACACCAACGCTCCTTACCTGCCTGTCTGTGTTGGAGCCCAGGAGGCACAAGAGCCATGTCAGATCCATTTATTTTTCTCTTTCCTTCAATGCAGGGAAGAAGCCAGAAGATGGGCTCCCATCTGGCCCCCCAAGGCTGCCCTCAGTGCACTGAAGGCTCAGAGGGTCCCATGGGACAGACCTCTGCAGTCTAACTCCAGGAGGGCCTGCCTCAACACAGGAAGAGGAAGTGATAATCTGACCACACTCGGGTTTGGCACTCAACTCTCTCCTGGGCGCTCTTCCTGCCTCCAGACAAATCTCTTTGTTCTCCATTGCCAAAGATCTTTAATGCCTGTCCTGGGCCCAAACCTTTCTTTAGTGAGTGAGAGCAAAAGAGGAAGATGAGAGAGAAGAGAGAGAGAGAGAGAGAGAGAGAAAGAGAATGCACATGCCAGGGCTTCTAGTCTATACAAATGGACTCCAGACACATGCACCACCTTGTGCATCTGGCTTTACATGGGTACTGGGGAATAGAACACAGGTCCTTGGGCTTTGTAGGCAAGCACCTTAACCATCTCTCCAGCTTCCCCAAACCTTTACACAGTCCCAAGTTGTCCTTTCTCATTACCAACTTCTCCTTCTCTTCCTTCTTCTCCTCCTCCTCCTTGTTCTTTTCAGGTATGGTCTCACTCTAGCCCAGGCTGACTTGAAATTCACTATGTAGTCCCTGGCTGGCCTTGAACTCACAGGGATCCACCTCCCTTGCCTCCTGGGATTAAAGGTGTGTGCTTCCACACTTGGCTTTTTTTTTTTTTTAGACAAGACTAGCTATGTAGCCCATTTTGGCTTTGAACCTGTGATCCCCTTTCCTCAGCCTCCTGAGTGCGAGGTCCCAATTTTTTTTAAATCATGTGACAACACACTTTCCCCTTCATTATCTTATCAGAGTTTTATTCTTATCTTGTGGGTAAGAAGCCCTACAGTCAGGTTTGCCTTTCAAAGCTGGGTGTAGGTAAGTCTCCTCCCTGTAGCCTTTTCCGGACTCTGGGGACTAGACAGCCTCTGTGTCCCACAGTCACTCCTGAAGTTGGTCATGTTCCACCTCCCAGTTTTCCTCCGGGGCTCAGACCCCTCATTGTCTCTTTGGGGCCCCAGGGCCTGGCATGAAGTAGGGCCTCTAGACCTCCAAGATTGTTCTGGAAATATCAATTCAGCTTCCGTGGGCGACCTGCCATCTGGACTCTTTTGTCTTCCATTGCACTAACCTACCTGCCGTCCTTCAGCAGGGGCCTGAATCGTAGCCTCTAAGGATGTTGTCCCACAGGCCAGATCCAGGAGGAAGGCTTGGGCACGCTTTTGAAAGGCTGTTACCACTTCCCAGTGCCTTACCCAGAGCCAAATCTCATCTTCTTATTGATTTATTTGCAAGGAGAGAGAGAGAAGACTGATAGAATGGGCAGGCCAGAGCCTCTGCAATCAAACTCCAGATGCATGGGTCACTTTGTATATGTGGCTTTACATGGGAACTGGAGACTCAAACCCAGATCTTTAGGCTTCGCAGGCAAGCGCCTTAACCGTTGAGCCATTTCAGGTGGCCAGGCAAAAGAATGATTCTGCAGAAACTCTGATGGCCAGACAGACGGTTCTGCCCCAACCCCAGACACTTACAGCCATGGCATAATTTGTCAAGACGGTCCTGTTTCTGTGCCCAACCTTTGACCCTTGGAGGGCTAAGGGGTGCAGCAGTGGCTGTGTCTTAGGTGGCAAGGACTCGGAATGGGGTCATCTCAGCTGCTGGCTGGGACACGTAGGCAAGCCCCTGTCCCTGTTGGGCCCTGATGTCTTTATCCTATAAACCAGGGGCAATAATAATCATGACCCTCTTGGGTTATAAGAAGTGTAGTGACCAGGTAGAGTGACCAGTAATGCTATTTTAAAGAATAATATTTTATTTACATATTACACACACACACACACACACACACAGACAATGGGTACACCAGGGCCTCTAGCAATGTAAACCAATTCCAAACGTATGCTCTACCTCGTGTATCTGGCTTCACATGGGTACAGGGGAATTGAACCTGGGTCCTTTGACACTGCAGACAAGTGCCTTAATCACTAAACCATCTCTTCAGCCCAAAGTCAGAGGGAAAAGCTGGTTGGGATCCTTCTGAGGTATCCCATGCCTGGACACCAGCCACAAGCGAGCCCAGGGCTGCCCCTTTCAGGAGAGCCACACTCACCCCTGCAGGCCTGGCCCAAGCGTCCTGGGAGCTTATGCAAGAGCTAGGATGGGTAGCCAGGTAGTCCAGGGTGGCAAAGCTCAGCTTCCCCTGGGCTGCAGAGGCTGCTAGCACTGGCCAGGTTTTCTGGTGATGAAATGTGGCCATCCTGGGTGGATCCTGTCAGTCATTGCTATGCCTGCCCTACCCCGCCCCACCCCGCAGGAGAAGTACAGAACAGCGTGTCTCCTCTCCCTCTGGGCTTCAGCCTGGCCCAGAGCACAAGGTCCAGGGGCAAGGGTGGAGGTCAGGCAAAGGGAGGGGGACAGCCGGGATTGCTCCTGACCAGCTTGTTTCCAAGGCCTTTTTTTTTTTGTTGAGGTAAGGTCTCACTCTAGCTCCAGCTGACCTGGAATTCACTATGTAGTCTCAGGGTGGCCTCGAACTTGTGGTGATCCTCCTACCTCTGAGCCAGGATTAAAGGCGTGCGCCACCATGCTCAGCTGCTGCTGGTGTCTTGCAGGGACGTCCTGCTTTTGTGTTCCTGAGGAATGGCATGGGGGTGGGGTCCCCCTTTGCCACCCAGCAGTATGCTGTTCTCCTACCTTCTGGTTCTGCCGATCCTGGAAACTTGGGTTTTGGTACCTCTGCTCCCTCCCTTCCTTTTCGTTGTTGATTTTCTTTGTTCTGTTCTGTTTTGTTTTTGAAAGCGGAGGCTCGCCCTAGCCCAGGCTGACCTGGAATTCACTCTGTAGTCTCAGGCTGGTCTCAAACTCACAGCGATCCTCCCACCTCAGTCTCCCTCCGTGCTGGGATCCTCATCGCTGGGATTAAAGGTGTGTGCCACCATGCCTAGCCCCTGTCCTGTTTTCTTAAGAGCCAGGTGCATTCTGCTGCAGGTAACACCCATTCTGAAGCTGCAGGGTCCAGGTAGGAACAAAAGCAATAAAACAAGCACAAACATCTTGGTACCAGCACTTGAGAGGCAGAGGTAGGAGGATCCCTGAGTTCAAGGACAGCCTGGGACTAGAGAGTGAGCTCCAGGTCGGCCTGAGTGAGACCCTGCCTTGACACAAAACAAAACATCTCTTAAAAAAACAAAGTTCTAAAATATCCCAAAGGAGGGAGGTAGCAGCAAGTACTCAGAGCAGGACAGACAGAATGGGTTGACAGCTCTGAAGTGGCGAGCTGTGGCTGACCAGCGTAGAATGTGGCACAGGAACGGGGAGGGAAAGACGTCCTAGGTTGGGTCCTGCATAAGCCACAGCACGTGACAACTGCAGGCCCTGACGTAGCCTAGCCTAGCAAGAACTGCCGCCCCCCACTGCCCTGTCCCTTTCGATTTGCATCCGGGGCTCAGTCAAGAGCTGTGATTTTCCTATGGCTGAGTCACCCAGAGAAAGACAATAAAAGAGGTGATTAAAAGTGTTTCAGTGCCTGGGATTTCCCACCTGTGTTTACAGGAATCCAGTGTAAAGACACAGAAGTGCCTGTGGTAAGTGAGGTGAGAGCCTTGACTGGGACTGAAGGAAACCTCTCCTCACGGAACAAAGGTCCCTAGAGCCCAGCTATGTTCACCCTGTCAGACTGGGGCTCCCTGAGGACAGGCCGCGTCTCCTCAGACTGGGGCTCCCTGAGGACAGGCCGTGTCTCCCTCAGACTGGGGCTCCCTGAGGACAGGCCGCGTGTCCCCCAGACTGAGGCTCCCTGAGGACAGGCTGCGTCTCCTCAGACTGGGGCTCCCTGAGGACAGGCCGCGTCTCCTCAGACTGGGGCTCCCTGAGGACAGGCCGCGTCTCCTCAGACTGGGGCTCCCTGAGGACAGGCCGTGTCTCCTCACACTGGGGCTCCCTGAGGAGAGGGTCCATCTCTCCTTCGCTGTCCCAAGTCCACCATTGCCAAGGGACACTGGGTGCTTCTGCAGTGTTGTGGAGCTCCTGCCTGGCGTAGAGCACAGGCCTGGCTTCCCTGCTGTGTTTGTCCTTGTACCTGGAAAGACAACAGTTCACAATGTTCCCCATTTCTCTCCTGTGTAGTCCCCTCTTTCCTGGTCTCCTTTTCTTAGCCAGACCACCTGACTGACCACCCCTTGCCTCTGGCCCTCACCAGCATCTCACCCGTGTCCACCCCAGGCTGCCATGTGTTTCCTCGTTTTAAATAGAACCACTAGTCCTCACAGACTAGGGGGCAAAGGTGGCCGGTCTGGGCAGGCAAAGCTGGATCGGTACAGACGGGCCCACACAAGGTCTGGCAGTTCCCCTCCATCTGCCCTTTTGCTGACTAAAGTCCAGTGGGCCTGTTTCTGGCCCAGCGGGAGCCAAGGGCCACAGGGGGTTGGCTTGTCCTGCAACTGAAGGAAGAGATAACAGAGAGGATTCTGGGAGCAGGGGCCATTCCAGCAGAGGTCATTACCAGTCAGCCTCTGGGGTCACTGCCCCTGGGCAGCGTCGAGGTGACGTCTGCATGCCAGCGTTTCTTTGACACACCAGCGTCTGTGCACAGAGCCGCCCTTGAGACGGCAGGCTTGAAAAGCCCTGCATTTTTCTCCAACTTTCCCATCAAAGTCGTACCCCACACGGGCCAGACCACATCCCCCCCCCATAAGAACTGGGCTCCAGGAATTCAGCTCAAAATCCCTGTGGGGCCAGGACATGGTGGCGCACGCCTTTATCCCAGCACTCGGGAGGCAGAGGTAGGAGGATCACCTTGAGTTCGAGGCCACCCTGAGACTACATAGTGAATTCCAGGTCAGCCTGGGCTAGAGTGAGACCCTACCTTGAAAAACCAAAAAAAAAAAAAAAAAAAAAAAAATCCCTACGGGGATTGAAAATCTATACATCAATTTTGCATTTTCTTCCGTCATACTGTTTTCGTATAGTAATGAAAGATAAAGAATAAACTATTAGAAAATAACATTTTCTTCTCATTCATTGAGTCAAATAGCTGCTCAGTGAGGCTCCTTCCTTCTTTCCTCTCTTGTTCTCTCCTCCCCTCCTCTCTTTTCCTTTGCTTTCCCGACAGGGTAGCCCAGACTGACCATAAACTCTTTTTGTAGCTGAGGATGACCTTGAAATCTATTTTTTTTAATGTTTTTATTGGGGCTGGAGAGATGGCTCAGTGGTTAAGGCACTTGCCTACAAAGCCTAATGACACAAGTTAGATTCTCCAGCACCCTCGTAAAGCCAGACGCACAAAGTGGTGCATGTGTCTGGAGTTCACTGACAGCTGCTGGAGGCTCTGCATGCCCATTCATTCTCTTTCTTCTTGAAAATAAATAAATATATATATATATAAAGTTTTTATTTATGAGAGAGAGAGAGAGAAAGTACTGGTGCACCAGGGCCCCTTACAGCTGCACACGAACTCTAGGTGCCTGTGCCGCTTTGTGTGTCTGGCTTTACGTGTATGCTAGGGAATCAAACCCTCGAGTACAGGCTTTGCAAGCAAGTGCCTTTAACTGCTGAGCCTTCTCTATAGCCCTAGACCTTAACGTTTCGATCGTGCTAACGCTTCCTGACGAGTACTGGGTAACAAGTGTACGCCGCCATTCCTAGCCTTCAGCAGGGCTCTTTTCCCTTCCTTCTTGCCTTTCTCGTCCATCCTTTCTTTTTTTTTTAATTAAAAAAATTTTTATTTATTAGAATCACAGAAAGAGAGGGAGAGAGAGAAAGTGAGAGTGAGAATGGGTGCTCCAGGGCTTCCAGTCACTGCAAATGAACTCCATACGCATGCATCCCCTTGTGCATCTGGCTAACATGGGTCCTGGGGAATTGAACCTGGGTCCTTTGGCTTTGCAGGCAAGTGCCTTAGCCACTCAGCCATCCCTCTAGCCCCCTTCCTTCCTTCCTTCCTTCCTTCCTTCCTTCCTTCCTTCCTTCCTTCCTTCCTTCCTTCCTTCCTTCCTTCCTTCTTTCCTTTCTTTCTTCTTTCTTCCTTTCTTTCTTTCTTTCTTTCTTTCTTTCTTTCTTTCTTTCTTTCTTTCTTTCTTTCTTTCTTTCTTCCTTTCTTTCTTTTTTTTCCTAGCCCAGGCTGGCCTGGAATTCACCTTGTATTCTCAGGGTAGCCTCAAACTCATGGCAATCCTCCTACCTCTGCCTTCCAGTGCTGGGATTAAAGGCGTGCGCCACCATGCCCAGTTCTTTATCTTTCTTATTTTCTTTCTTTTTTCTCCTCCTCCCTTCCTGTATCCCTCCCTCCCTCCCTTTCTCCCTTACTTCTTTTCTTTCTGAGACAGAGTCTCTCATAACATAGGCTGGCTTCAAACTCATGTAGCTAAGGATGACCTTAGACTCCTGCTTCCATCTCCCATGTGCTGGAATTACAGGTGTGTGCCACCATGCCTGGTCTTCAGTGGAACTCCCTTACGCATGGTCTTCCTGCCTGGCACAGCGGTCCTAGGTTGGCCCAAACAAGAGGTCCATGGGGCCTTAGCTTTGACCCTGGTGCAGCGTGGGTCAACCTCCTCACCCCTCCCTGCTTCCCCGTATTCCCAGGGAAGGGAGAGAGTGTGAGAGGTTGGGGCGAAGGCTCTGTTGTGCCTGAATGGCGTTCTCCTCTTCCCCACGCCTTCTCTGTACTTTTCCCGTGCTCACTGACTGAGAAACCTCTAAAGAGGCAACATGGCTTTATCGTTAGCTATGACCAGAAAGGAAATTTGCTCATGAGTCTTTAAATTTTCAATCAGACTGGGGCTCCCTTTAATTAACTAACTTAATGGCTCTTTATTGAAGGCCTTGGCATGGCACTGGGCTGCCCCCTTCACAGGCGTGCATGTGGGGTGTGATGGCTCCTAAGGGGTCTGCCTGGCAGCTCTCCCTTACCCCCTCACCCCGCCAGTCAGCCCGTCCATACGTCCATCCGTCAGCCAATCAATTGTGGAGACTGGTGTTTGTTTCCCACATGCTTTCTGCTCAAGCTTATCTTAAACCGAGCAAATCTTATCTCCCTCTCCTGCTTCGAACCCTTCCAAGACTTGCCACACACGTCACGTGAAGTGTAGCTGGCCAGCCTGGGCCTCCGCGTCACCTCTGTCCTCTGCACACGCCGTCTCCTCTCAGTACAGAATGCTCCTCTTCACTCTTTCCTTCCTCATGTGGCTTTCTTTATCTTCCTCTCCTGGGCGTCTCCATCCCCAGGGTAGGGTGATTTAGACAGAGAGAGTCAGAGAGTTTTATTTTAATTAATTACTTAATTATTTAGAGAGAGAGAGAGAAAATGGGTGCTCCAGGGCCTCTAGCCAGTGCAAATGAACTCCAGATGCGCATGCCACCTTGGTGCATCTGGCTTACGTGGGTACTGGGGAATTGAACCTGGGTCAGTTTCCCCTTGCCAGTGTTTGGCACACTCTCCTGTCCCTGTTGTCTACCTGATGTTGGCCAGGGGGTGATGTCCACCCTCTGCTCATGCCATTATTTTTCCTGACATCATGGAGCTTCCCCTCGAGTCTATAAGCCAAAATTAACCTCTCCCTCCTACCCCAAGCTGCTCTGGGTTGGGTGATTTCTGCCAGCAATGTGAACTTGACTGCAACAGTAATGTTGGTACTCAGGAGTGGTGTCATTTGCTGCTAGACACCCGATTATGTGGCTTTGACCTTTTAGAGCTGATTTTCAAGAGGAATGTGGACGGAATTGAAACCTTGGCCTAAGAGATGCCTTGCAGTGCTGTAAGTACAGCTTAATGGACTATTCTGGTCAGAGTTGAAAGACCTGAATGCAATAAGAACTATGGACTGTGAGGTTTGGCTTATGAGAATGAGAAAGAGCTTTGCTTGGACTGAGCTAGCAGTTTGTGTGAGAAGCTTGCTGTTATGCCTGTGTCCTGAGAATTTATGCAGGGTTGCTTTGCGTAGAAATGGACTGGTGTGAGCAGAGGGATATGGCACAGGAAGAAAAATCTTTGGGTGAACTGCTGCCTATTCAGCTGCAACTGAGAGATTACAACCTTTGAGATTGTGTCAGCTGACCTGCGCTGGGGCAACAGGAAGAATGTTGACTCTTTTTGAAGGGGCCTGAGTGCTCAAGGAGTGTCCTGTTCTTCAAAGTCTGCTTTATTCTCCCACGGATTAACAAATTGGCAACCCACCTGGTATTGTGGGGTATAAGAAATGCAGGAAAGAGAGGGTCATTGAGTTTGCAACACCATCTTATGTTTTGGAAACCGTCATGGGCAGTGTGAAGCAAGTTTGCTGGATGCCTGCATGGAGACTGGATGGAGCCGTGAGGATGAACCGTGGGTTGCAGTGGAGACCCAGTGGAGATGCTGGGACCATGAGATGGCTGCCAAGGAGAACTGCCAGCCCTGGATGAAGTTTCCAGGGCTGTGAGTAGCCTAGCTGGAGGGGTGGAATTGGAACTCCAGAGACTTATTGCTGGTTAGAATTAGCAGACTTGGAGACTCGTTACTAACTAGAGTTGTTGGACTTGAAGCTACAGAGTTTGATGTTTGCTCTGTTGAAATCCTGTATTGGTTGAACATTTCTTTGCTATGCCCAATGCCATCTTTTGCAGTGTGAGTGTTTATTCTGTGCCATTATGTTTTTTGGGGGGATTTTTTGGTATTATGGCTATGTTAAAAGATCTTGGACTATGGGGATGTTTGAAAATAGTTGGAATTGATAAAAACTATGGGGACTTTTAAAGTTGGATGAATGCATTGAATTTTACATCATTTATGGTTATCAGTTTATTGGGGTCAGGGGCGGAATATGGTGGTTTGATTCAGGTGTTCCCCGTAAACTAAGTATTCTGAATGCTAGGTTCCCAGCTAATGGAGATTTGGGAAGGAACTAATGCCTCCTGGAGGCAGTGTTATTATTGGGGGTGGGCTTATGGGTATTATAGCCTGTGTCCCCTTGCCAGTGCTTAGCATACTCTCCTGTTGCTGTTGTCTACCTTATGTTGGCTAGGGAGTAATGTCCACCCTCTGCTCATGCCATCATTTTCCCTGTCATCATGGAGCTTCCCCTTGAGACTGTAAGCCAAAATAAACCTGTTTTTCCCCTACAAGCTGCTCTGGGTTGGGTGATTTCTACCAGCAATGTGAACCTGACTGCCACAGTGGACTAGAGAGATGGCTTAGTGGTTAAGGCACTTGCCTGAAAAGCCGAAGGACCCAGGTTTGATTCCCCAGGACCCACACAAGCCAGATGCATAAGGTGGCTTATGCATCTAGAGTTCATTTGTAGTGGCTGAAGGCCATGCTGTGCCCATTCTCTCTCTCTTTACCTCTCAAACAAATTAAAAAATTAAAATTAAAAAAATAGAATGAATGAAGGTGGAGTTCTTAGTGCTAATTGAGACACCTTTACCAAGTCCTCTAAGGCTCAAGGAACAGGGACCGGAAAGAATATAAGAGCCAGAGGATGGGAAGAAGTTATTTTGGGACACTATTGTCGGGATACAAAATGACTGCTACATTTTGACCTCACACTGGTTTTCAATACCTCCACAAAATTGAGTGCATCAGCTGGGAATGACAGTGCACACTTTTAATCCCAGCACTCCAGAGGTAAGAGTACCACTGGGGGATGGAATGATGGCTTAGTGCTTGAGGTGTTTGCCTTGCAATGCCAAAGGGCCCGGCTTTGATTCCCTAGGACGAACATAAACCAGATGCCCAAGATGGTGCATGCATCTGGAGTTCATTTGAAGTGGCTGGAGGCCCTGGTGTGCCCTTCCTCTCTCTCTCTCTCTCTCCTTCTGTCTCTCAAATAAGTAAGTAAAAATAAAAACACTTATAATTTTTTTTTAAAAAGTTTATCAGTGTAAGTTCGAGGCCAGCCTGAAAGCACATAGTAAGTTCCAGGTCAGCCTAGGCTATAGTGAGACCCTGCCTCGAAAAAACAAACAAAAAAATTGAGCCCATCAACTGATTTATATGGACAATGGAGGAGGGCAGAAATAAAACTTATCAAGATACAATAAGGTAGGCTGGACATGGTGGTGCACGCCTTTAATCCCAGCACTTGAGAGCCATCTCTACAGTGCAATGCAGCATGGCTTGTATGCATCTTGGTAGATGGACTCAGGCAGGAAGTGGGGTCAGGTTATAACTCTCCAATCTGTCCTCAAGTTCCCTATATCCAAACAGCACCACCAGCTACAGAGTGTTCAAACATACCAGCCCACTGAAGACGTTTTCATCCCAAGCCATAACAATGTGTCTGCTCTCGTGAAACCACGCCTGTGTCCTCAGCAGGCTTGGTCCTCCATGACGCCTCAGCCTCAAACCAGAGAGAAAGAGGAGATGCTTTGCAAGTTTGTGGTGAGGAGGGAATGGATACGTAAAGAGTAACATGGCCGCAAGCCCTGTTCCATGTACTTCTTACAAAGCTCTTGGTCACAGAATCAGTAAATATGAATGCAAAGATAGGCTGGCAGGCTGCATCCTTGTACAAGCCAGGGGACACAAGTCCAAGAGGAATAGGACCTGGCCCCTGGCCTCATGTGTGTCCCAGGCACCCAGCTCACACACTGCCCAAGCTGCTCTGACTGCTGGCCTATAAAACTGACTAGCAGAGGCCAGTAAGCTAGAAAGAGGATATAAAGAGAACAGAAAGGGAGGGAGGGGGGACTTAATAGGACGGTAGTCTATATATGTAAGTAGAAGAACAGATTAATGGTGGTGAAAAGGACTAAGTGAAGTCAGGGGAAGAGTAAAGGAAAGGTGGAGGGAGGGCTAATCAAAATCTAAGAGGATATAAATAAGTCATATGGAAACCTACTTTTCTGGACAATGGAACACTCAGAAGCCATAGAATGTTAGTAGGAAATTTTCAGTTGCCAGGGATGGGATACCTTCCAGTGAGTTGTTGGCCAGGAAGGTCCCTGATGCCCCGAATACATTGCAGGCCATTGCCGAGGCTCTTGGTTTCCCACCAGGATTAGATGGTAAGACCCTATTGCTGAAGACTCCGCATACTTGGGCTGCAAGGCAACTGAGAAATCCTGCTGGAGCTGAGCTGAAAACCTCCTCCATGTAGACCAGCTGGCAGAAAGCTGGAAAAAGCTATGCTGCATGAAGTTCAATGGGAGAAAGAGAAATAACCAATGGAGATACTCAACAGTGGACACTTCAAGCCTTAAGTTTGGCCAGCTAGAACAAATGAACCAATGTGTGCAATAGTTGTATGTCTGTTATGGGAGAAGCCAACTGGTCTCTAATCAGACGGGAGGGCTGCTCCGTGGGAGGGAATAAACCCCTGATACTGAAAACCTACAACAGGGGTAGTCATAAGCCCTAGGGGTGTAATATCTGCTGCTGTCTGGCTAAATGTATATACTATGCTCATCAAACTGCCCAGTAAGCACTTCTCTTAATGTTCATACACATATATTAATGCTACTCTCACTTTTGGTTAGAGAAGCTTCTCTTCTCAGATGGCAGTGACCTTGGGATGACGCAGAAGGCACCATGGTGCTGAGAAGAAGTGACAGAGGAATGCTCAGCACTGAAACATCTCTATCACACCTTCCAAGACTCAAGGTCCATTGCAGAAGAGGTGGCAGAAAGAATGTAAGAGCCAAAGGAAGGGTAGGACTCCTTACAACATGCTCCCACCAGACAAAATGGCCTGGATATCCATGACCTCACAGTGCCTGACACTACCTACACAAGACCATCATAATAGGAGGAAAAGATCATGACATCAAAATAAAAGAGGGACTGATTGAAATGGGGAGGGGATATGATGGAGAATGGAGTTTCAAAGGGGAAAGTGAGAGGGGAGGGTATTACCATGGGATGTTGTTTATAATCATAGAAGTTGTTAATAAAAAGCATTTGAAAAGAAAAAAAAAGACCCAGGAAGGGAGACGGATGTCATGGGGAATGACAGTGACTCTTTGCTTTCACAGTCACTTTCTACCCAGGGGGCTATGGGTAGGATGGCTCCTGCTCACAGAGGGAAACAGCAGTGGGAGCTGAGGAGCCTGGTGGGCTGGACACTGGGATAGAAGGAGGTGTCACTATGAGGAAGAGGGCCTGGTGCGTCCTGCGGGCTCACTCCTCCATAAACATTTGTTGAGCTGAACTGAGCGGAAATACACATGTGAAGGACATAATCACTAACATGTGCCAGAAGGTCCACAAAGGAAGGTTTGAGGGCTGTGGAGTCATTGGAGGGATCCTGGCTGCTGCAAGGCCTCTGCATAGGGCGTCTGCAGCCGAAACCACAGCGCGAGGAGCGGTGAGGAGATCAGAGGCCTCTAGGCCTCTAGGTTCAGAGATCAGGACAGCACCCCAGAGAGACAGGCAGGGTGTGACAGCGGCTGAGAAGATGCTGGGCTGAGAGATAACGGGTGGTAGACAAAAGAGAGGGTTGAGAACCTTGTGGCCATTGTGCTAAGAGCAAGCGGAAATCACTGGGATGCTATGAAGAGGCATGGTCAACCTGGAGTCACATTTTCTTCCTTTCTTTTTCTTCTTTTTTAATTTTTTTTTAAAAAAATTATTTGATATATAGAGAGATATACAGAAGTAGGCAGGTAGAGAGAGAGAAAAAATGGATGTGCCAGGGCCTCCAGCCACTGTAAATGAACTCCAGATGCATGCACCCTCTTGTGCATCTGGCTAACGTGGGGCCTGGGGAGTCAAACCTGGGTCCTTTTGCTTTGCAGGCAAGCTCCTTAACCATTAAGCTGTCTCTTCATCCCTCTTTCCTTTTCTTTCTTTCTTTCTTTTTTTTTTTTTTTTGAGGTAGGGTCTCACTCTAGCCCAGGCTGACCTGAAATTCACTCTGTAGTCTCAGGCTGGTCTCAAACTCACAGTGAGCCTCCAACCTCTGCCACCCAAGTTCTGTGTCACCATGCCTGACTTCTATTTTCTTTTCTTTTTTAATATTTTTATTTATTTGAGAGAGAGAGAGAGAGAGAGAGAAAGAAAGTGCAAAACCATAGGGTACCTTGCTCTTGCAAACCAACTCCAGACACATGAGCCACTTTGTGCATCTGTCTTTACATGGGTACTAGGGATTTGAACCCAGGCCAGCAAGCATTGCAATCAAGCACCTTTAACTACCGAGCCATATCCCAAGCCCCAGATTTGAATTATTAAAAAGAATTATTTATT
The DNA here is from genome assembly GCF_020740685.1 of Jaculus jaculus. Taxonomy (NCBI): domain Eukaryota; kingdom Metazoa; phylum Chordata; class Mammalia; order Rodentia; family Dipodidae; genus Jaculus; species Jaculus jaculus. The sequence goes on from NC_059109.1 coordinate 7,581,939, forward strand.
TATTGGGAGGCAGATAGAGAGATTGGGCATGCCAGGGCCTCCAGCCACTGCAAACCAACTCCAGACACATGCATCACCTTGTGCATCTGGCTTTACGTGAGTACTGGGGAATCAACTCAGGTCCTTTGGCTTCGCAGGCATGCGCCTCAACTACTGAGCCATCTCTCCAGCCCTTTAAACTCTTATGCTGAGAATGGTGGAGCAATAAGACACAGACCCTTAGTATTACATGAGAAATTAATACTTGCCTTCCCTGATTAGGCCATTACGATTTTGGATGTTTCAGTAGCCAAGCCAGTATCCGGTACCCGCCTCATACACAATCCATGCATCTAGTCTCATCAGGAGGGGACGTGGGCCACATGCACAGCCAGCGGTTGGGGGAATGTGACTGAGGAAGAGCAGACAGCACAGAGACCACCAGACCCCACCCCTGATGGAAGGATAACAAGAATGTCCACAGTTCTCTGTCATCATGGAAACTGCCCAGCTAGCCTGAGGATCAGCATGAGAAGCATGAGGCGGCTAATGGGCCACAGAGCTGGCTTAAGACTCAGCGCAGACTCCTCCCAAGCCAGCTGGTCTCCAAGCAAGCTTCCTGGTCAGGCAGCATCCACAAGAGAACTTACTGGAAAGGCAGACTATCCCAAAGTATGGATACTTGGAGCTGGCCAGCAGTCTGTGTTTGAGTGAAGCTCCATGAGATATAATGCATGTCCTAGTATAACAGTGACAGCTCCAAGCCAGACCTGAAAATGGCTCTCTGCTGGTCCAGAGAGAGAGAGAAAGAGAGAGAGAGAGAGAGAGAGAGAGAGAGAGAGAGAGGGAACAGGTATGCCAGGGCCTTGAGCTGCTGCAGATGAACTCCAGACGCATGCATCATCTTGCACATCTGGCTTTACATGGGTCCTGGGGAATTGAACCTGGGTCTTTTGGCTTTGCTGGCAAGTGCCTTAATTGCCAAGCCATCCCTTCAGCCACTCTTTTTTTTTTTTTTTTTTTTTTTTGAAGAAGGGTCTCAGGTATTTCAGGCTGGCCTCCAACTCACTATTTTGCACCTGGCTTATGCGGAAGCTTGGAAATTGGCAGGCTTTGCAAGCAAGTGCCTTTAAGCACTGAGCCATCTTCCCAGCTCCTGAGCTCCTCTTTCTTTCTTTCTTTCTTTCTTTTTTTTTACTTTTATTTAATTTTTTTTTAAAATTTGTTTATTTGAGAGCAACAGACACAGAGAGAAAGACAGATAGAGGGAGAGAGAGAGAATGGGCGCGCCAGGGCTTCCAGCCTCTGCAAACGAACTCCAGACGCGTGCGCCCCCTTGTGCATCTGGCTAACGTGGGACCTGGGGAACCGAGCCTCGAACTGGGATCCTTAGGCTTCACAGGCAAGCGCTTAACCGCTACGCCATCTCTCCAGCCCTCTTTTTTTTTTTTTTTTTTTTTTTTAGAGGTAGGGTCTCACTCTAGCCCAAGCTGACCTGGAATTCACTATAGAGTCTCAGGGTGGCCTCGAACTCATGGCAATCCTCCTACCTCTGCCTCCCGAGTGCTGGGATCAAAGGCGTGCGCCACCACGCCCGACTCTTCTTGACATGTACTAACTCATCTTCTCAAGCCTGGGTGGGAGCTACTGTTGCATGTGAGGGGGAAGAATCCGAGGCACAGGGAGCTTCAAACGACTCACCTGCCCGTGAGCTGGGAAGCTGGCCTCCACAAACAGACAGGAGGGCTTCAGTGCCCACGCCCATTAAACTAGTCAGGCTTTTATTTATTTATTTACTTTGATTTTTGAGGTAAGGTCTCACTCTAGCCCAGGCGGACCTAGAATTCACTCTGTCGTCTCGGACTATTAATAGTAAATAAATACGTTTACATGGCTTTTTATATCCCAGGCACAGAAGTACACTGTTCCTGCCTTAGGAACAGTCAGGTGCTTCCAGAGCACCCTCGGCATTGGCGGGTTGGACATCTGTGGCTAGGGTGATTTTTTTTTGGAGACTGTGTGTGTGTGTGTTTGTGGGTTTGTACAAGCCTGTGTGCGCCCCAGCAGAAAAGGTGAGGATAGAGGCTGCCACTCTCCTCCTGGCTTCTGCTCTGAAAGGAACTTAACACATCACACTCGTGGCTCCCTGGGGACAGTAACACAATGCCACGAGCAGTCAAAACAATGATATTTGCGCTGCTCCATATTAGCCTCGCGGGAGACCGCCTCGCTTCTGGCCGGCTGAGGGCACCTGGCCCTTGGCTCACTCCTCACCCACCCTCGCACCCTGAGGGCCTCCTTCCCCAGAAGCCTCCCTGGCCGGCCCTTACCTCTGCCGTGGGTGGGACGGAGCACTCTCTAGACTTCTGGGTCTGTCTGTCCCTCTGTGATGGAGATTGATTGCTCATTTATTTATTTCTGCTAAATGGTTTTTTTTCCTCAATTTTTATTAACATCTTCCATGGTTATAAAAAATATCCCATGGTAATACCCTCCCTCCCCCCAACTTTCCCCTTTGAAACTCCATTCTCCATCATATCCCCTCCCCATCTCAATCAGTCTCTCTTTTATTTTGATGTCATGATCTTTTCCTCCTCTTATGATGGTCTTGTGTAGGTAGTGTCAGGCACTGTGAGGTCATGGATATGCAGGCCATTTTGTGTCTGGAGGGAGCACGTTGTAAGGAGTCCTGCCCTTCCTTTGGCTCTTACACTCTTTCCACCACCTCTTCCGCATTAGACCCTGAGCCGAGCCTTCGTGCTGAATGTTTTTAATGCTTGGTTTTGCTGTCTTGGGGATGGAAGCCTTGTGTGTGATAGGGAAGCTTGACCCCTGAGCCACATCTCCAGCCCTTTGAGAACACACACATACCTCTCTCCCTTCCTTCCTTTCTTCCCTCCTTCATTCCTACTTTCCTTTCCTCTTCCTCCTGCCTTTCTCCTCTTTCTCTATGACAGGCTCTGATATAGCCCAGGCTGGCCTCAAACTTGCTATGAAACCGAGGATGACCTTGAGCTCTGGATCTTCCTGTCTCTACCTCTCAAGTGTTGAGACTGTAGGCATGTGCCATCACAGCCGGCTGGCTTGTGCTTCTTATTTTTATTTATTTATTTATTTTTGACACATGGTCTTTCTCTAGCCCAGGCTGACCTGGAATTCATCATGTAATCTCAGGCTGGTCTCGAATTTACAGCGCTCCTCCTACCTCTGTCTCCTGAGTGCTGGGATTAAAGGTGTGTGCCACCATGCCCGGCAATTTTTTTTGAATGAAAGATGCAATTTTATTTGATTGGACTTTTTATAATTTTATTATTTATTTGTAAACAGCCGCCGAGGGAGGGAGGGAGAGAATGAGCGCCTCAGGGCCTCCAGCTGCTGCAAATGAACTCCAGATGCATGTACTACCGTGTATCTGGCTTTATGTTGGGTGCTGGGGAATTTGCGGGCAAGCACCTTAACTGCGAAGGCATCTCTCCAGCCCTCTCTCTACGCACCCTTTGTGCAGTGCTGATGCTCATGACCCCGTGACCCCTTTCAGTGTGTCCTTGGGGAAGGGTCATCCTTCAAGGACCTGCCTGTAGAGCTACCCTGTCATGCATAAATCCAAAATGGAGCTTTGAGTGTGTGCGTGTGTGGGGGGGGGGGTCTTTGGGTGGACAATTATCCCACTGTTCCCAGAATTAAGGGGGGATGGGCTCTTGGTCATAGCGCCTTCTTAGGACATTTCCAGGAAAGCTGGGACACATCTACCATGCCAAGGAGAGGTGACTGGCCCAAAGACACGCCAGAGTGAGGACAAGACAGGAGGGGACCCAGGGAGGCACACAGCACAACATACCCCACTTCGCTTTGGTCATAGAAGGCCGGACGGAGCTCTAAGCTTCTGGGTCTTTCCTTCGTGCAATTAGGAGATGTGTGGCTGAGCCCGGATGTGGCCAGAGGAGGAGGAAAAGGTTCTAGTCAGATTCGACGGCTCTGACGCTGGTGGAGGAGTTCCACGGGCGGCTTGGCCTCTGCCCTTGTCTCTCCTTGGCATGAGGTCAGGGGTCCCGCAAGCCTTGTCCCTCCCTCCTGCTCCCGTGCCCAGCCAGGTAGAGGCAGAAACTGGAATGGCTGGGCCGTGACTGTCTTGCTGTTGCCCCAAGGGAGGGCTGCAGTGACTCCTGGGCCAGCGAGGCTGTTAGCTCCTGCGTGAGCCTCCATCTCCCCAGCTCCAGGTCAATGCCGAGCCGGGCCTGTGGACGTGGCAGGACCGTGCAGGAAGCAGCTGGCCCTCTCCCGGCATGCATAAAGTGGACATCATGAGCAAAGAAGCCGTGTCCAGTGGAGAGGCAGCTCTGAGGATGGCGTGGCTCCCAGAAACTCACAACAGTGGGGATCCTTATTCGGAGCTGAGAGCATTAGGGAAAGACCAGTTATCACCACCCTGCCCAGCCCCTACCCTGGGAGAGGGAGTTTTGAGACAGACAGCATCCCCGAAGCAAGGTGCACAGTGCCTGACAAAGCCAGAGACTCGGGCTGCAGAGATGGCTTAGAGGTTAAGGCTCTTGCCTGCAAAGCCAAAGGACCCAGGTTCGATTCCCCAGGACCCGCATTTGCCAGATGCACAAGGGGGCACATGCATCTGGAGTTCATTTGCAGTGGCTGGAGGCCCTGGTGCGCCCATTCTCTCTCTCTCCCTCTCTCCGTTCTCGTTAAATAATAAAAATAAAATATTAAAAAAATAAAGAATGATATTAATAAAACTGACCAGAGGCTTCAGAGAGAGGGGTGATGGATCCACTTGACATAGGGTCTGTGGGGAGTCCAGTGCAAATCCTTGAACTCCAAACCCTGGGTTCAAGTTTGTATCTAACTGAAGAATTGGGCACACCAAACTGAGACGGATAACTATTAAGTTATGATATTTATTTAGGGAAAAATAAAACCAAGGGAAAGAAAGTGGATACACCCACATGGTCTGACAACCCACGTGGTGGGCCTGGAAGAAACGTCTTAGAGAGTGAGGAAAGGAAGGAAAGTGCAGAGAGCTCCTGCCATGGGGAGGGCGGGATTGGGCAGAGAGCCCGCGTGGGAGGAAGAGGTCTGGGGTCTTATTTTCCCCCTTGTCTCAGCCCAGCTGGACCAAGATGAGGGGAAGCTCACCAGAGTCGGGAGGTTCAGGTGTGATGGTCAGGCAGCCAAAAAGGAGCTTGTCCCCTGGTAAGGTGTTTTTTTTTTTTTAATTTTTTTGTTTATTTTTATTTATTTATTTGAAGAGCGACAGACAGAGAGACAAAGAGACAGATAGAGAATGGGTGCGCCAGGGCCTCCAGCCACTGCAATGAACTCCAGACGCGTGCGCCCCCTTGTGCATCTGGCTTATGTGGGTCCTGGGGAGTCAAGCCTCGAACCAGGCTCCTTAGGCTTCACAGGCAAGCACTTAACCACTAAGCCATCACTCCAGCCCGGTAAGGAGTTTTATAACCTTACTATAGGGGACTTGACCTTCCAGCTCAAGTGAGCCAGAGTGAGGGTTGATTGGTCTGGGCTAGGGGCTGGCTTAGGAAGAGGCTGGCCATGATTCCCAGTTATGGGGGCTAAACTTGACCAACCACAATGTCAGGATTAGGTTTAAATTCAAGGAAAAGGGACCTCCCTCCCAGGAGGAGTTCAGGTTGTTTATGGAAACACCAATATCTCTCAGGAAATCCTTTGGTCAAGAGATAATAAGTCAGATCATTCTTTCATTGTTTTCTTCATCAGCATCATCATCTTCTTCTACTTCTCCTTCTTTTTTCCAAGGCAGGGTTTCTCTCTATCCCAGGCAGACCTGCAATTCACTATGCAGTCTCAAGCTGGCCTTGAACTCACAGCAATCCTCCTACCTCTGACTCCCAAGTGCTGGGATTAAAGACATGTACCATTATACCCGGTAGATCAGTTTTTGATCTTCAGCTAAGTAGAGATTTCGAGGACATTCCTGCCTTTACTTTTGGGGCTCAGTTACCTTAAACTACCTAACAAAGCTACCTGACTCCCCAGTGATATCTGAGATTGCAGATAGAGTCTTGTGTACAAACATCATTGATGTCACAACAGTCATTCCAGTAACCAAGTCAGGGCTGGAGAGATGGCTCAGTGGTTAAGGTGTTTTACTAAAAAGCCTAAGGACCCATGTTCAACTCTCCAGGTCCCACATAAGCCAGACACAGAAGGTGACGCAAGCCTGTGACGTAAGCACATGTGCACAAGGTGGTGCACGTGTCTGGAGTTTGATTGCAGTGGCTGGAGGCGCTAGTGGGCCAATTCTCCTTCTCTCTCTCAAAAAACAAAACAAAACAAAACAAAACAAAACTGTCCCAATAACCAAGACAGGGATGAAGTGACTAACAGGTGGGTGGCATTTGTGGCATGGGTATACTGGGCAGAGGAGGAACTTATGTTCTAGGTAGGTCAGAGGGTGGCATGGGGCACTGGTCAGAACAGTGTGGTTTTCATGGTCTGGACAGTGTGTTAGTACTGTGGGAAACAAGGCACCCGTTCTGGTTGAACATCTGCTCCAGGCTCAGGCTGAAGCCTCAGGATTGGAGTGAGGGCTTTTTTTTTTTTTTTTTTTTTTTTTTTTTTGGCCTGAGGGGTGATTTTACACAGCCAGGAGGTTGACCAGCCAAGTGAAGACCTGGGACATAGCCCTGTGTGTGTGTGTGTGGTGGTGGGGGGGGGATTGGGAGGGGAGGGTTGGAACAGAGGCCTGGGTGGGTGGGGGAACCGCCCTGTGGATGGACTGGAGAGGGCGGAGGTCAGCAGGCCAATTTCAGGACAGTGAGGTCTGGGCCTGGAGCCCAGGGTGGGGATCTGGTGAGATAAGGAGCCTAGGGCTTTGGGGATGAAGAATTTCAGCCCTCTGACTTCACTGAGCCACGTGTTCCTGTGGTCTGGCTCCTCTTGCAAATGGATACCCTAGTATGGGCTAGAGACCTTGAGAGCGGAGGAGAGAGAGACAGATAGACCCAGGCCCTGGGGCCACCTCCCCTTTCACAGGTAGTGAAACTGATACAGAGAGGAGAGTGGTTAGTCACGACCACACAGGACTTGAAGGAAGTCTCTTCTCGCTTCCTAAGCCAGAGACATTTTCTTCCTTCTGTGCTCATAAAATATATCACTGAGCTACATCCCTAGCCCTCTCCTCTCCTCTCCTCTCCTCTCCTCTCCTCTCCTCTCCTCTCCTCTCCTCTCCTCTCCTCTCCTCTCCTCTCCTCTCCTCTCCTCTCCTCTCCTCCCCTCCATCCCCCCCTTCCTTTCCCCTCCCCTCCTCTTTCTTTCTTCCCTTCCTTCCTTCCTTCCTTCCTTCCTTCCTTCCTTCCTTCCTTCCTTCCTTCCTTCCTTCCTTTTCTCTCTCTCCCTCTCTCTCTCTCTCTCTCTCTCTCTCTTTCTTTCTTTCTTTCTTTGTGGTAAGGACTTGCCTTAGCCCAGGCTGACCCGGAATTCACTATGTAAACTCAGGGTGGCCTTGAACTCATGGTGATCCTCCTACCTCTGGTGGGATTAAAGGCATGTACCACCACACCCTGCTCTCTTCATTTAAAAAAAGATTAAAATTTTTATCTATTTATTTGCAGAGAGAGACAGAGAGGAGAGAGAGAATTGGCATGCCAGGGTCTCCAGCCACCGCAAACAGACTCTAGATTCATGCACCACTTTGTGCATCTGGCTTTATGAGGGTCCTGAGGAATCAAACTCAGGTCATTAGCATTTGCAGGCAAGCACCTTAATTGCTGAGCCCTCTCTCCAACTCTCTTCATTTTCTTTCTTTTAATTACACTTTTAAAAAATTTTTGTTTATTTTTATTTATTTATTTGAGACAGAGAGAGAAAGAGGCAGAGAGAGAGAAATGGGCACGCAAGGGCCTCCAGCCACTGCAAATGAATTCCAAATGCGTGTGCCACTTTGTGCATCTGGCTTATGTGGGTCCTGGGGAATAGAACCTTGAACTGGGATCCTTTGGCTTCACAGGCAAGCACTTAACCGCTAAGCCATCTCTCCAGCCCCATTTTTTTTTTCTTTTGAGTCAAGGTCTTGAGAAGTTGCCCAGGCCAGCCTTGAATGGACTTTGTAGCTCAGACAGGCCTGGAACTTACCATCCTCCATCCTCAGCCTCCCAAATTCCTGAGATTATAGGCCTGTGCCCCCACACCTGGTCCTCACAGAGGCCTGTGACCATAAACAGTGGCGTAGGCCTGTAATCTCAGAACTCAGAAGGTAGAAGCATGGAGAATCAAGAATTCAAGTTAAGGAGCTCGAGGCTGGTGTGGAACCCATGTCTCAAAACCGAAACAAAGCAAAACATAAGATATTCAGGCTGGGGAGCTGGCTCAATGTTAAAGGCATTGCTTGCAAAGCCTACCGAACTGGGTTTGATCGCCCAGTCCCCACTTAAAGCCAGATGCACAAAATGGCACATGCATCTGGAGTTCATTTGCAGCGGCAAAAGACCCTGGAGTGCCTGGACTCACTCTCCCTGTCCCTCCCCTCTCTCTGCTCCGTAAATAAAAAGGAAATAGAGACTTTCAAGGGACCCATGCAGAGAGGCCAAATTGGCTGAGTGTGTGGGTCTTGTGGGAGCCACGCAGTGTGACCAGCAGTGCTGGAGGAAGGGCTGGCTTCAGGGCGCATCCAGGCAGCGGCCATGGCCAGTCACACGCTTGGCCCCCACTCACTTGTCTCTGCCTCGAAGTTCCCCTGTGAGTCACGCATGTCGGGGCTTTTTGCCCTGGCTGGCCATGCGATGCTATCAGCCTGAGACCCCCCCAAGGGCAGAGCCTAAATTTGCCCTACGTCACCACGTGTTCAAGCCCAGCTGCCTGGGCCAGCCAAGGAAAAGTCAACGGCGGGGCCACGTCAACCACTGGCCAGCAGAGTGTCCGCTCCTCCCACTCTGGTCCAGGGGGCCAGTCTGGGACAGTGGAGGCATGCGCATGACCGACTCTGGGCTGACGTTTGGTTGCGCATGAAGTTCTGTGTGTGTTTAGTCATCCGTTGTGGGAGACGTTATCTCTGGGTCTGTTGTGGAGGGCAACTGAAGGATTTGCCTGGGGTCACAGAGCCAGCCCCTCAGGGGGCTGAGCCGAGGACCCTCTTCCCCTGCAGGTTGTTGGTGACTGCATTTGAGGCTTTCCATGAACACAGGGTGCTGGTCCTCTGCAGAAAACAAGTTGGCCCACAGCCTTTCTGTTCCTTCCCTTGCTTCTTGTGCAAAAGAACACTCTCTCCTTTCCATTGGCAGGCTGGCTTGCTTGCTTCCTTCCTTTCTTTCTCTCTCTCTCTCTTTCTTTCTTTCTTCCTTCCTTCTCTCCTTTCCTCCCTTCCTCCTTCCTCCTCCTTTTCTCTCCTGTGTGTGTGATGCATCGTATATGCAAGCGGGCTGTGTGCGAGCCTGCGTAGTATACGCACGTGTGTGCAGATGCGCGTGCCTCGCATGCATGTGTGCAGAGGTCAGAGGAAGACACCAGGTGTCCTTGCTCGTTGGTTTTATTTCCCTGAGATGGAGAACCTAGATTGGCCTGTTTTTGGTTAGACTGCTGGCCAGGGAGCCCGCCCCCTGCAGCGCTTCCATCCCCAGCTCCCTCATTCCTGACTTTTTACGTGGGTGCTGGGGATCCTCACGCTTGGAGAGCAAGTGCTCTTACCCACTGAGTCATCTCCCCAGCCCGCTTATTTCTTTTTAAGGTATAATCTATTTTTAAATTTTTTTATTACTATTATTTATTTATTTTTTTCGAGGTAGGGTCTCCCTCTAGCCCAGGCTGACCTGGAATTCACTATGTAGTCTCAGGGTGGCCTCGAACTCACGGCGATCCTCCTACCTCTGCGTTCTGAGTGCTGGGATTAAAGATGTGTACCACCCCACCTGCTCTGTTTTTAAAAATTATTTATTTATTTATGAGAATGAGAGAGAAAGTGGGGAGGGGAGGGAGAGAGAAAACTGGGTGGGGGGGGGGAGGCTTCTAGCCACTGCAAACAAACTCCAGATGCATGTGCCACCATGTGTATCTGGCTTCTGTGGGTCCTGGGGAATCAAACCTGGGTCCTTAGGCTTCACAGGTAAGTGCCTTAACCATTAAGCAATCTTTCCAGTCCATATCATCCATTTAAAAACATTTTATTTATTTATTTGAGAGAGAGAGAGAGAGAGAGAATGGGCACACCAGGCCTCCTGCCACTGCAAATGAACTCCAGATACATCTGGCTTCATGTGGGTACTGGAGAATGGGACCTGGGTTGTTAGGCTTTGTAGGTAAATGCCTTCACAGCTGAGCCATCTCTCCAACACCCCTTCATTTTTTTTTTTTTTTTGTTTGTTTGTTTATTGAGACATAGTCTCCTGTAGGCGAGGCTGACCTTGAACTCCTGATCTTCCTGTGTCCGCCTCTGGAGCACTGGGATTCCAGGCATGCACCACCACGCCCCGCTTCTATCAGGGGCAGATTTGGACTTCAGGTTTCCAGCCACGCTGTGCATTGGCTGGGCAGCAGACGGCGATAAAGAGCTAGCCAATCGGTGGCATTCCCCGGACCACCTCCTCTGCCCCAGTTTGCGACTGTGGCAGTACTTCTGGACATGGGGGGTGGGGAGAGCAAGAGGGCAAAGACTTAAGGCCAGCTAACCTGAGCATCCTGATGGCTAGTCTAGCAGCTTGACCCCCTCCTCTCTCTTCTCTCTCTCGTATTGAATTGACAGATCCTGTTTGGGGGGCCGGAGAAGTACCAAGGGCAAACTCTAGCGCCTCTTCCTGCCTGATTCCTCTCCTCAGCTGGAGTGGGGTGTGTGTGTGTGTGTGTGTAGGGGGTGTCTCTGGAAGGAGCCCAGGGCCCTGGCCTTTACTGTGTGGTGTTGCTCTGGGCCTGTTTGGCCTTGACCCACCTAGGGACGGAAACGATGGTGCAAACGGGATGATGTAACGGCCCTCACAGCTTTCTGGTCTAGAAGGCTGCCCCGACCCAGTTCCAGAAGGCCCCGGGGCTTGTACACAGCGGGCAAACACCCCCATCAGTGGGGTGGAGGGAGTCAAGTTCACAGGTGCCCACCAGAGAGAGCCAAGAACCCAGTTATCCCTAGCAGAAATCAGGGTGCTGGCAAGTTCTACAGGGACTCCTGGGTGGGCCCGGGGACTCTGAGTATGGGTGGGTTGGGTCGGTGAAGAGGGGACGTGACACAGCTCCTGAGTGAGAGACTGGGATGCTGGGCTGAGCTGGGGAGACAGCTCAGTATTTACAAGCTCTTGCTTGCAAAGCCTGACAACCTGGATTCAATTCCCCAGTACCCACGTAAAGCCAGATGCACAAAGTGGCACATGCATCTGGAGTTCGTCTGTAACACAAGAGACCCTGGCATCTCCATTCTATCTCTCTCTCTCAAGTAAATAAATAAAAAAAAAAATAATTAAAGACTGTGAGCTGGCCATGGTGGCTCACGCCTTTAATCCCAGCACTCCAGAGGCAGAGGTAGGAGGATCGCTGCGAGTTCGAGGCCACCCTGAGACTACATAGTGAATTCCAGGTCAGCCTGGGTTAGTATGAGACTCTACCTCGGAAAACAAACAAACAAAGAGTGGCCTTAATTCTGTCAGGAACACCCAAATAATAGTTTTAACTAAGACATTTATTTCTCTCTCAAACATGAAGCTGAGCGGTGGTCAGCCAAGGTTGCTTATAGCAGCTCTGTGCTCATGGGAAGCCCGGGTCTTTTGCATTCCTGAGGCACCAGTATCTACCACGGTCCCGATCTCAGGGCACCACACGGCTGTTGGGGCTCCAGCCACGGTGTGTGCTTTGCACCCAGCTAGAAGGAAGTTGGGGAACAAGCTATGATCCGTCTGGAGTCCATGGGATACTTCCCTGTAAACACGACTGGAGGGGAATGAATCCTGTAACTGAACCTCGCCTGATGGGAAGATGGGAAGTATAGGAATGATAGTTCTGTGCCATGCTTAAGACCAGACACATTGCTGGGCGTGGTGGCACACACCACTTTAATCCCAGCACTGGGAGGCAGAGGTAGGAGGATCGCCGTGAGTTCGAGGCCACCCTGAGACTCCATAGTGAATTCCAGGTCAGCCTGAGTGAGAGTGAGACCCTACCTCGAAAAACGAAACAACAACAACAAAAAAGAGCAACCTTATCCCCCCAAGAAAACCCCCCAAATCAGAGATCTTGTTACTGAGGAGGCCATCCAGTGACACCCATGCTTAGCTAGCTGTCCTTGTCACAGCGTGAGACCTCAGCAGAAGGTTCCAGGCATTGTGTGATCCCCTCAGACCCCTCGGGACAGCAGCCTGGCTGCGGGGAGGGCACCTCCGACCCTCCATCTGGGCCCTGCCTCCAGCTTTGGGCCTTGAAGTCCCCCTTGGAGCCGCAAGGGCAGCAGGCACATACATCCCCCGGAGTCTCCAGCAGCGACAGGATCAGTTTGATGATCAGGGCCAGCCACGCCATCCCAAAGAGGATCCACAGGGACACGACGTTCTTGTACCACAGTGGGTAATTCCGCGAGGGGTCCATGCCTGGGCGAAAGGCAAGGCCAGAGAGGAAGTTGGCCTGTCTGCGTGGAAACTGGGGTTATGGAGGGGGTCCCACAGGCCACTGGCCAAGACTCTAGGAAGCCCCTTAACACCTTGTGTCTAGAAGCTTAATTTCCTCTTCAGTTTTTTTTTTTAATTTTTTTTGTTTTATGTTTATTTATTTATTTATTTGAAAGTGACAGACAGAGAAAGAGGCAGAGAGAGAGAGAGAGAGAGAGAGAGAGAGAGAGAGAGAGAGAGAGAATGGGCACGCCAGGGCCTCCAGCCACTGCAAATGAATTCCAGACACGTGCGCCCCCTTGTGCATCTGGCTAACGTGGGTCCTGGGGAACCGAGCCTTGAACCGGGGTCCTTAGGCTTCACAGGCAAGCGCTTAACCGCTAAGCCATCTCTCCAGCCCACCTCTTCAGTTTTTTAAAAAATATTTCATTCATTTATTTATGAGGGAGAGAGATAGAGAAAGAGAGAGAGTGAGGGAGAATGGGTGCGCCAGGGCCTCCAGACACTGGAAATGAACTACAGTGGTGTATGCCACCTTGTGCATCTGGCTTTATATAGGGTATTGGATCTGGGTCCTTTGGTTTGCAGACAAGTGCCTTAACTGCTAAACTGTCTCCTCAGCCCTCCTCTTCGCTTTGCAAGGGAATGTTTATGTGCTAGCCTTTCCTTTTTCTTTCTCTTTCTTTCTTTCTTTCTTTCTTTCTTTCTTTCTTTCTTTCTTTCTTTCTTTTCTTCTTATTTTGGTTTTTCGAGTTAGGGTCTCACTCTGGCCCAGGCTGACCTGGAATTCACTATGTACTCTCAGGGTGGCCTCGAACTCATGATGATCCTATCTCTGCCTCCTGAGTGCTGGGATTAAAGGTGTGCACCACCATGCCTGGCCTTTCTTTCTTTTTAAGCAGGGTCTTGTTCTAGCCCATTTGGTTGTCCCAGACTGGCCTCAAACTCACGGCGATCCTCCTACTTCTGCCTCATAGAGTGCTGGGATTAAAGGTATGCGCCACCATGCCTTGCTGGAGGTTCTCAAAGTATGGTCCCCAAGCCAAAACCATCCCTACCACCTGAGTGTCTATTAGATGGCCTCACCCTACCTGGTGCATCCAAACCCCTGGGACAATCCGGGGGCCTGAACTTTAACCCTCCAAGGAAAGCTGGGCTCCGTGCTGGTCTCTGGATTTGTGTGCATGTGTCTATGTATGTGTGTGTGGGGGCACATGTGCATGCATGGAAGCCAGAGGTCACCCTGGGGTGTCTTCCTCAGTAACTCTCCACCTTATTATTATTGTTACTTTTTCTTTCTTTCTTTCTGTTTTTTGGTTTTTCGAGATAGGGTCTCATGCTAGTCCAGGCTGACCTGGAATTCACTATGCAGTCTCAGGGTGGCCTTGAACTCACAGTGATCCTCCTACCTCTGCCTCCCGAGTGCTGGGATTAAAGATGTGTGCCACTACACCCAGCTATTATTGTTATTTTTTCGAAGTAGGATATCATTCTAGCCCAGGCTGACCTTGACTTTACTCTGTAGTCTCAGGGTGGCCTTGAACTCATGGCCATCCTCTTACCTTTGCCTCCCGAGTGCTGGGATTAAAGGCTCGTGCCACCACGCCTGGCTCTGCCTCAGTTCTTTGTAGCTGTGATTGCTTTCCACTGGCAACAAGGAAAGGCAGTGGACCCCTCCCCACACAGAACCTGACCTCCGGGCCCCCTGCTGCTTCCCTGCGTGTCCCTCCCTTTGCTCCCCCAGCCTGTCCCTGTTTCTCTGGCTGTCTCTCCTCCTGCCTCGGTACCTTTGAACCTTCTGTCTACTCAGATCCTCAGCCTAGGAAACTTCCATTTCCAGATGCTCATCGCCTGCCAACCGCCCTTCATCCTTACGTCTCGACTTGGAACAACCTGGTCTCTCGGTTACGGTCACACTCTAGCAGCCAAGTGTGTCTCTGCTGGGTAAATGGCTTCCTTGGCAGTCAGAGGTAACAGGAGCCCTCTCCTATGGTGGTCTTGAGGATCTCACACGTCAATGCTCCCAACAGGGTCAGGGGAATGCCAGAAGAGAATACACCCAGGACCTGGAGTCGCTCCCTGCCCACTCTCCCCTGGACACCCCAACACACTGGACACTGGGTCAGTGACGTCCCGAAGAAGGGACAGAAGGGGTCACTGCTGTGAGGCATAACTGAGTAGTCACAAGCGTGCTCCACACGAACCTCCCTCTGTCTGCTTCCTAGGGAGGGGGAGTCTGTCTTGCCTCCCTCATCAGGCTGGGGTGGGGTTGGGGACCTGTCTCCCAGGTCCTCCCACCTGTCCTGGTTTGGCCCTGAGCACCTGCCCTTCACCCAGTCCCCATTCAAATCCTGCCAGCGCCCCCATCAGTTTCCCAGGCCTGGAGCTACCCCCAGCGCCATTGATTGGGTTACTGGTCCTTTCTGCCTTGGCCCCAGATGAGATCAGGGGAGCCATTGACCTGCCCAGCCCCAGTGGCTCTGCTCCCAGCCCGGAGGGGAGGAGGTACATTCTCTCATTGATTTCATTTTTTTTTTTTTTTTGGCAGGAGAGTCAGCAGCTGGCAAAGCGCTCCTCCGAGCTGCTAATGTGATTGTGGGGAGCCAAGAGCCCTGGGAGGAGCCGGTGGCTGGGGGCCTGGGAGGGGGGGGGGCTGCTCTGGCTTTGAGCTTCAGGCAGGGAGGGGTGGCTGGAACTCAGGGGCAGTGACACCCACTAAGCAGGTTGTGGGGTGGCACTCAGTACTCCTCTGTCCCTAGAGGAGCAGGAGAGCTGAGGGTTGAGGAAGAGGCGTGGCTTGGAAGCTCGCTCTAGATTTTGCCCCGACTTGCCTGCTCTGTGGTCTTAGTTAACTACCCACTCTTTTCTGAGCCTCAGTTTCCCCGTGTGCATAAGCCAAGAGTAAATGCAGGTGAAAGCCTACTTGCAGAGGAACCTGAGTGGGCAGCTCCACTCTGTCCACAGCCCCTCTGTTCCGTGGAGTTCAGGTGCAACTTCAGGGTGGGGCGGGACCTTCTCCAGGTGGCTCCCTGGATGGTGCCACCTCCTCCCCCTCTGCCCCCATTGATTTGCTCCTGCATGTACCCAGAGCAACACCACTCTGGTCACAGGCTCGCGCTGGCTGGAGAAGGCCACCTCCTTTCCCTTCTCCACGTGTGTGTTCGTGTGTTTGAGCGTGGGCACGTGCATGCTAGGGCACACGTGTGAAAGTCAGAGGACATCTTCAGGCGCTGGTCCTTGCCCCACCTGGTTGGAGGAGGCAGGGTCTCTTGTGACTCGCCATTGCAGTTACCAGGCTAGCTTCTCAAACATTCTCTTGTTGTCCCTACTTCGCCTCACCCTAGGCACAGTGGGATTGCAGCCACCCTCCACAGCGTCTGGCTTTACGTGGGTTCTGGGGATCTGAACTCAGGTCCTCATTCTTGCATGGTAAGTGCTTTAACTGCGGAGCCACCACTACAGCCCATAATTTTTTTTTTTTTTTGCTTTGTTTTTTTTGAGGTAGCGTCTCACTCTAGCCCAGGCTGACCTGGAATTCACTATGTAATCTCAGGGCGGCCTCGAACTCATTCTCCTACCTCTGCTTCCCAACCGCTGGGATTAAAGGTGTGTGCCACCACACCTGGTAATTTATTTTTTAACAGTCCTAAGAGGCAAGGGATGGGAGGTGGGGACAAGGATAGATGCCACATGACCCCGTGGGCCTTATTAATTATGTCATGTGTGGACAGTAACCCCGTAGTGTGGTGCAGGGCCCCACCTATGCGACTTTACGTAACAGTCCTGTCTGGACAAGGGAGTCAGAGAATGGAAGACAGCTCCAAGAGTCATTCTCTGAGCTGAGTGCAGGCATGACTCTCCAGGCCCCTGACCCCAGCTCTCTGTGGTCACATCGTTCCGCTGTGAGGGTAGAGGCGGGAACATGACCCAGCCACTCCCTCCCAAACCATGGCCTTGTACTCAAGATGAGGGAGACCACACAGGGGCAGTTGGAAGCCCCAACATGAGAGCCCTCTTTCTGGCCCAGGAGAGGCTCAGGGAACGGGACCTTGTGTCTACATTCCAGATGGCCATGGTGGATTCTTAGTGACCACTGAACCAGACCCTTCACCTTCCAGGCAAGGACGCTGAGGTCCAGAGAGGGGCATGGGAGACAAAGAATGTGAATTTGGGCTGGAGAGCTGGCTTAGCAGTTAAGGTGCTTGCTGGCAAAGCAAAAGGATCCAGGTTTGAGTCCCCAGTACCCACATAAAGCCAGGTGCACAAGATGGCACATGCATCCAGAGCTGGTTTGCAATGGCTAGAGGCCCTGAGGCACCCATTCTCTCTCTGTTCCTCTCTCTCAAATAAATAAAATATTAAAAAAAGAGAAAACGGGGCTGGAGAGATGACTCAGCAATTAAAGTGCTCGCCTGAGAAACCTAACGACCAGGGTTTGATTCCCCAGTACCCATGTAAAGCCAGATGCACAACAGCACATACATCTGGAGTTCATTTGCAGCAGCTGGAGGCCCTGGTGTGCCCATTTTCTCTCTCTCTCTCTCTCTTTCTCTCTGTCTCTGTCTCTCTCTGCTTGCAAATAACTAAATAGAAATATTTTTAAAGAGAAGTTTTTTTTTTTGTTTTTTTTTTAAGAACATGAATTTTAGGACCAAACAGGTAAGGATTTGTGTGTTGCCGTGTTAATTACAGGCAGGTGGCTTGGCAAGATGGGAGGGACACTCTGGGCTGCTGGCTGAGTGAGGGGCTTGTCACCTTAGCAGAGCCTCATCTCCAGGCTGGGGGCTGTCACTGAAAGGAATATAGGGTGGCCCTCTTCCTCTCTCCAAGGCCGCAGGTCTGTGGGGGAGGGCGGAGCCAGCGTGGTGGTGGAGGTCCCTGTGGCTGTGGCTCGTGTTGGGTGTTTGAACCTTCAAGGGTGAGCAAGAGAGGGGATACCTGCGCTGGCTGGGCCACCCTGAGGCTGCAGGAGCTGTGGCTCTACTGCCACCTAGTGGCTTCTGCCTTTGCTGTCTTCTTCAAGGCCCGGGGTGCCTGTGCGCTCTCTCTGTGGTCGGCAGTGGCCACTGACTGAACCCTATTTGGGACCCTCTTTATGAGCTTGAAGCTTGGATAGTCCCCCCACCCACCCCCGGGACTGGGGACAAGGGGAGACAGGGGTGGCAAGAGTCCCCGACCCCCTTGGCTGCTGGGTTCTAAAGGGCACTGGAGAGTGATGGATGCAGGAAGGCTGGGGGCTGTTTGTCCTCGGAAGGCTCTGCGCTGGCCGCGTGGACAGGAGAGGCCCTAGCTCAAAAAAAGGGCACAACCAGCCGGGCGTGGTGGCGCACGCCTTTAATCCCAGCACTCGGGAGGCAGGGGTAGGAGGATCGCCGTGAGTTCGAGGCCACCCCTGAGACTCCATAGTGAATTCCAGGTCAGCCTGGGCTAGAGTGAGACCCTACCTCGAAAAACAATACAAAACAACAACAAAAGGGCACAACCAATTCAGGCCACATCCTGCGCATCCCGGCTTGGGGCACCCAGCTGATACCCACTGTGGGTTCAGGAGTCCCCCCTCCCCCCTGCCCCTGGCCACGGGCCGCGACACTTACCGATCACGTAGTCGCCGAAGCCCACGGTGCTGAGGGTGATGAAGGCGAAGTAAAAACTCTCCACGTAACTCCAGCCCTCGACGTGCGAGAAGAGCAGCGGGGGCAGCAGCAGGAAGAGCAGGAGACCCGCGGCCAGCGCCACGGAGCCCGCCAGCCATCGCGCCCGCGCCGGGTCCTGGGTTGGGGGGGGGCACAGAGTGTACCCGGGTGGCACTGCTTGGAGCTCAGCAGCCGTGGGACAGATACTCGGGGGGGGGGGTGGATGGTACTGAGCTGGAGGCAGTCAGAAAGCGGTGCCTCAGGTCCACCTCCCCAGCTTTGGACGCCCCCCTTCACCCACCCCCCCCGCTGTGTAAGCCCGTAGTAATTTTGGTACCCCTACCCGCCAGGTCCCGCCTTGACCCACCGAAAGCACTGACAGAGATCCCGTTCCAAAAGAAAGGGGCTGTGGTGACATGCCCCCCTCCCACTTGCTGGTCACGCATCCCATGCCCTCCGCAGTCCCTTCCTTCTGGAAGTGACTCGCCCCTCACCTGCCGGCTGCCCCCCAGCCTGTGGGCGCAGCCGTGTACCCCACGCTGCATGAGGTGGCCCAGCCGGTTGAGTACCACGAGGTTCAGAGGGATCCCCACGAGAGCAAAGAAGATGCAGAAGAGACGGGCTGCCATGGTTTGCGGGCTCAGGTTGCCATAACCTGAGGCGGGCGGGAGGGAGAGATATTTAGGGGAGACCCATCTTCCCCTTACCCCCTTCCTGGCCTTCATAATGACCTCTAGATGCTAGCAGCTGGTGGGCTTCTAGCTCTCAGTGCGTCTACCTGTGCAACGGGCACAGGAGTCCTCCTGTGACGGGAAGATGGAGGCCAGAGCTGGGGAGGGGGTCCATTTTTCCCCTGCCTCACCCCAGCACCTTCTCCCTGCAGGCAGGAGGCCTTGGGGACTCTCCTACATCCGTTTCCTCAGCTGTAAAACAGGGTGCTGACATACAGCTGTCCCGAGGCAACGGGGACCTGCTGGAGGTGGGAACGCAGCGGAGCGATGGGCGGGTGAATGATGGATTGTTGACATCTTTGTACAGGGGCCAAGAGCTAGCAGTCTCTTCCTCAGGAACCCCAACTCTCTCTGTCCCCTGCCCTCTTGGTCTTTTTTGGATTCCCTCTCTTCCTGTTGGCCTCTGGGTTTCCACTCCCCCCGGCCCCCAGTCTATCCCCTCTACTCCAGCTGTGGGTCCCTCAAGTCCCAAGTCTCTGGCCTTCAGTCCTTCCTATTCACCTCTCTGGGGAGCTTCCAGCTCTGGGAAGAACCCCCCCCCCCCCCGACACACACACAGTCATCTCTCTGGTCAGCAAGACCGGTGGACATCAATGGAGTCTTCATCTGCCTGGCGACCTCTGGGTGGCCACAGTCCCAGCTGAGTCACCTCTGGCACCATCATGTCATCCACCACCTCTTAACTGGGTGAGGGGTCCTGATCATCCTTCAAGGGGCTCCAGGGCCCTCTGAGATTGCCGTCCTTGGCGCTCTCTTTCCCTCTCTCTCTCCGTCCCTCTCTCCCTCTCTCTCTGCATGAAGCCCCTGTTTCCAATTCTCTCCAGACACACCAGTCACACTGTGAGCTCAGGACCTATGGCGAGTGGATGTGAAACGTCCCCCATAGCTTCAAGTGCTGCTGATGAACCCTCGAACCCTGGACTGCAAGCCCCAGCTGGGGGCCATTTGGGAGGTGGAGCCTCGCTGGAGGAGGCGTGCCACTCGGGCAGACCTTGAGGTTTCTCAGCCCAGCTTCAAGCCCAGAAGCCCCTCTCCCAGACATGTGACAATTTCTGTTCGTGCCATGCTTTCCCCGACATGACAAAGTTTCCCCTAGTCACTGAAAGCCTGAAATAAACCCTTTCCTCCCATGAGCTGTGTTTTTTGTTTTAAATTTGTTTATTTATGTTTTTCGAGGTAGGGTCTTGCTCTAGCCCAGGCTGGCCTGGAATTCACTATAGAGTCTCAGGCTGGCCTTGAACTCACAGTGATCCTCCTACCTCTCTGCACCCCAAGTGCTGGGATTAAAGGCATGCCACCACGCCTGGCTCATCAGCTGTTTTTGATCAGGTGTTTTGTCCCACCAACAAGACAGTAACTGCAACAGGGCTTTTGCATTTAGAAAGTTCTTTCCTCAGGTAGCTATACAGCCCTCTCCTTTTTTGGGGGGGGGGGACTCTGCTTCATCGTTACTGTATAAGCACGTCCTTCAACAGACACCTATCTGTATTAGCTCCCCATTTCTATGAGACCACCCCAAATTAGAGTTCCTGTTGTCTAAGCACCTCCAGTAGTATGCATCTGTTGTCTACTGTGTCCCTCATGAAGCATGTCAGCCCCCCCAACCCCCAAGGACAGGGACTTGCTAGTCCTGGTCAGCATTGGGTCCTCAGCACCCAGAACCTGGGGCTACCTACACTGGGCAACCAATTTATTTACTGAGTGCATGGGGGACAATAAGTGGGCATGCCAACAAGGCAGTTGGGGATGAGTTCACAGGTGACCCGGGATTTCTGAGCTCAGGATTGTCCTGACCCAGAAAGGACTTGAGCACCTGTCCCAGCCTATTGTTCTGGGCCTTGGAGAATCACAGTTCTTATAAAGTGACCCATCCCTAGTAACAGTGTGGCTGGGAGGCAGCCACCCTGCCCGCTGGCGACTCAGGTTTCGGCCTCTGGCTCTCAGTCTCTTGGCCTTGTCCTCCCTAGAGAGGGCAGGGCGACAGCTCTTGGAGGCATCTCTCTGTCTAGCTTTTAGGCCAGCCACTGCTTCTTAGAAGTGGAGTTGCAGGCGAACCTTGGGGTGGGCATGGGTGGGAAGTCCCTCAGTGCCCACAGACCCTGAGACCCTGGGAGGACCCACTGCCGGAGGTGTAGGTGGGCTGTCCCTTCCCTTCCTTACCCTCCCCAGCCCGTGCACGTGGGTCCGGAACCACAGAATCCCAAGCAACCCAAGTGTGCAGCCTGTATGGAAGGTTCCCCCTATTTTATCAGTTCCCCAGGGCTCGGCAGGATTGGGGAGAGTGAGATAGCTTCCCACTTCAGATCCCCCCTGACCCTGGGGAAGTCAGAGAATTCTGTGCCTCACTTTCCTCATTGCGATACCAGTATATGACCTCTCCTTGGAGGACAAGGACAAGGGCAAAATGTGGTCTTGATGGAGACCTCGGGCATCTCCTGAACTTTGTGTGGGGCTGGAGCGGGTCCCCTTCTTGTGCCCTTCTCACCAGCAGAGCTGGCCAAGGTAGCTTAGATCAGAACCGAGCACCAAGGACCAGACCGGGAAGGCAAAACAGAGATGGCGCTCTGAGTCGGTGGGCCTAAGTCACCCGGGGTGCGGAGGTGTGGGATTCAGAGATCCAACCCTCCACCCCGTTACCCCTTCCAAAAGGCTCGGCCCATGGGGAGTGTGCACCGAGACACCTGCTGGTTGGATGCGTATTTAGGAGAATTCCTAGACGTGCAACAATTGTCGAGTGTGCACCATGAGCCAGACGTCCCACCAGCCCCTGGGAATTGAAGAGGAAGCACCCTGGTGTTTGGGTCCTTCTGGAGGCTCAAGGACGATCTGGGGACTTCCGACTAATGCTTGTCTCGCGGATCACCCAAGCTCTCTGGAGTCACCCCGAGATCAGCTTCTAAGAAGCAAGCAGTGGTTGGCTTCAAGCTAGACAGAAAGTGTCCCCCAGGCGCTCCTGCCTTGCCCTCTCTGGGAAGGACCCAGCAGTGAGTCTGGTGGTGGAGCCTGCAGGCTGGAGCTGGATCATGGGTGGAATGAGCCTGCCACCTGGTGGTAAATCCTGGGTCATACAGGAATTCACTGAGGGCGACACACTTGTCAACAACCTCCAGGTGCCCTCATCTAGGTTGGTGGCTGGTCTCACTAGGTGCCCCAGTGTGCGAGGGAGGAATGGGTTTAGAGAATATTGGGCGGAAAATAAGGATGCCAGGAAGCTGGGAGACCTCTGGGACCGGGCGCCCCGTCTGCTGGAGGAAGGGCTGGGTGGAATGGCCACCTCCCTGCCGTGGAGCACAGAGGTCCCAAAGCTCTTCCTCCACATTCCTGCCACTTCTTTCTTCTTAACCTGACCTCGCCTCCTCGCCTGATCTCAGGGCGATGTTGGATGGGCCCTTCCAGAAAGTCCAGGATACTTAATAGCACTCCAGAGGCATCCCTCTTGATCATTAAGAGAACCTTGGCTCCTCCAAAGGCTGAGTGAGACCAAAGTCTCCCACAGCATCACTTTCCACACTTGAACGTGCATCGATCTGACCCTCCCCCCCCCACTGGGGCATTGACTGAAACGTGGAAAACAAGTCCTGGGTCCCAAGGTCAGAGCTGCTGCTCATGGGCAGGTGGGGCCCACTGCTTTGCAGGAGTGTTGTCCTAGACATCCCTCCCAAGTACCACTGTCCCCCACTGCCCCTCAAGGAGAGGTTCATGTCCCCTGCCTCCCCAGCTAGCCCCCACGCCGCCCTTACCGATGGTGGTGATGGTAGACACGGAAAAGAAGAAGGAGCCAACGAACTCCCAGCGCCCCATGCTGGTGGTGTTGCCCAGGAGGTGGGCCCCGTCTTTGTACGCTTGGATGATGTCCTGAGGGGGTACAGACTGGAGTGAGCCACAGGCTCTGTGAAGGTCTGGATCTTTGCAGTCTACACACACACACACACACACACACACACACACTCATGTAGAGTGTAAGCATTTCCTCACAAAGCCCCTCCCCGTTGCTGGGGGAGAGGACACTCTTCAGTGGAGTTGCCTACAAGGCGTGCAGGAAGCTCCAGGGACGCAGCTTTTCTGAGTGATCACCAGCGCTGGGGTGGGCTTTTGCAGGAATGCCTTTTAGTCAGTTACCCATGCTCATTTGTACTCCTGTAAGTTACCCTAATAAACTTCTGTTTTGTTTTGTTTTGTTTTCTTCTTTGGTTTTTCAAGGTAAGGTCTCACTCTAGCCTAGGCTGACCTGGAATTCACTATATAGTCTCAGGGTGGCCTCAACCTCACGGCGATCCTCCTACCTCTGCTCCCGAGTGCTGGGATTAAAGGCATGCGCCACCACATATGGCAACTCCTCATTTTTGACTCTCAGCCTATCCATGGCAAGGTGCCTCTCCCGATCCTACTAAACAGCACTCCCTCACACACCCCCAATCAGGACCAGGGACCAGGGGGACAATCCTTCCCCTTCTCACCCCAAAGCCAAGTCACAGTGGGCCCTGTCATACCTCACAGGCCTCACATACCTCACTTTCTGCCCTGTGCAGCCTGACTCTCTCAGAACACACCAGACTGGGCATGGCATGTGACTCTTAAGGGGGCTGGATAATGAAACAG
Organism: Jaculus jaculus; assembly: GCF_020740685.1. Lineage (NCBI taxonomy): Eukaryota > Metazoa > Chordata > Mammalia > Rodentia > Dipodidae > Jaculus > Jaculus jaculus. Next base: position 7,605,441 of record NC_059109.1, read on the forward strand.
ATATGACCTCACGTCTCAACGGACGGAGCTCGGTGACACTAACTCCAACGCAGCCCCGTCTACGCTGCTTCGGGCACCCAGGAGGCCGTGTAGCTACGTCACCCTGGACCAGTCCGTCGACTTCCCCATGCCTCGATTTCCTCATCCGTGGAACAAGGATGCTAATGATGCTCATTTCATAAGTTGCTGTGAGGGCTGAAGGCGCTATCTGCTACGGAGACTTAGAAAAGCACCTGGCCAGTGGCCAGTGTCGGCGGTTGCTGTCATCCCAATGTCAGAGACATCATGCTGGGATGCCAGGAAAGACGGAGGCAGGGTGGAAGGCTTCACGGAGGAGGAGGCTTTTTTAGCTGGTCTTTCCCTGAGGGTCCTCTCAAATGGAAAACCATTTGGGTAGATAGGACAACAGCAGTGGAGGTAGAAGGTGAGACTGTGTCGAAGGCAAAGAATCAAGAAACGGATAGGAGCCGGGCGGGGTGGCGCACGCCTTTAATCCCTGAACTCGGGAGGCAGAGGTAGGAGGATCACCATGAGTTCAAGGCCACCCTGAGACATAGTGAATTCCAGGTCAGCATGGGCTAGAGTGAGACCCTACCTTGAATCGCGCCCCCCCCCAAAGAAATAAATTGATAGGTGACGCACATCTTTAGTCCCAGCACTTGGGAGGCAGAGGTAGCAGGATCTCTGTGAGTTTGAGGTCAGCCTGGGGCTACTGAGTTCCAGGTCAGTCTGGGCTAGAATGTGACCCTACCTTGAAAAACAAAAGCAAAACAAACAAAAGAAAGAAAGAAACCGAGGGGGCTGGGGAGATGGCTTAGTGGTTAAGGCGCTTGCCTACAGAGCCAAAGGACCCAGGTTCGATTTCCCCAGGCTCCATGTAAGCCAGATGCACAAGGGGTGCATGCATCTGGAGTTTGTTTGCAGTGACTAGAGGCCCTGGCGTGCCCATTCCTTCTCTCTCCCTCTGCCTATTTTATTTTTTTCTCTCTCTTAACTAAATAAATAAGATTTTAAAAATTAAAAAAAGAAAGAAACTGAGAACTGAGAGGGAGTTGGGAGCCAGCCGTGGCTGGCTCTCCCTTGCTGGGGCTGGAGCGTGACAGGCTTCATCCTCGATCCCTGAGCAAATGGAGGCAGGCTCCGAGGCACAAGGGTGGCCAGGGGCGATCGATCTGCCAGGAGGTGTGGTGAGGAGGACCCGGCTTGCATCCCAGTGTCACACGGCCCAGGGGGACAAGAGAGGATGTGCACACGTCCCCGGCTGCAGCATCCGGTATGGACAGTGAGGGAGGCACCCCGGGGACTGCAGGCCTGTGCAGGTACAGGGAGCCAACGGTAGAGTGGGTGTAGAAGCACGGCCAAGAGCCCAGAGGACTGCCCTCGACCTTGAAGAATTCCACATCTTGCACGTGCACGCCATGGAGTCAGAGGAAAAGATCTGGACGCCGATGGTCATTCCATGCCATGGAGTCAGAGGAAAAGATCTGGACGCTGATGGTCATTCCATGCCATGGAGTCAGAGGAAAAGATCTGGACGCCGATGGTCATTCCATGCCATGGAGTCAGAGGAAAAGATCTGGACGCTGATGGTCATTCCTGAGCACGGCTGGAGCCCCTGGGAGAACTGGGGAAGGAAGTGAGCTGGGAGTGGAGCAGACAGGCCTCGGAGGGAAGATCCAGAGACTGGAGTCTGGCTGGGAAGTCCAGGAAAGTCACGTGCTCAGGTCTCCGGGGAAGCGGCGGCCTCTACGGGGCTGTGTGGCCTCGGCTCTTGTGCTGACTGATGCCAAACCCGCTCTGAGCCTCATCTTCAAATGGAGATGATTTTAGAGGAGGTGAGAATGAGACGTGGGCTGGCCGGCTCAGGCTCTGGCTTGTCATTACAGCCCCACCCAGCCACCTTGTCACCCCGGCAGCTGGGTGCAGTTCCCCACCTTTCCGGAGGAGGGCTAGCCTGAGCACAGGAGCAGCAGGTGGCTGTCCTTGCGGACTTGCAGGTGCGGGGCAGGGGGGTGGGTGGGGGAGGCACCCCTTTGTCTTCAGCACACATCCATGGCCTTGGCTAGCTCCAGATCTTGCTCGGTTGGCCTGTCCAAGGGGCTTCACGTTCCACAGCTCTGCGCTTCTCCCTTCCCACCTCAGTTACCTGCTTGTCCCGGGAACTGGCTTCAGCCAGGGGACACCTGTGCATGGGGCTTCCCCCTTACTGGCCAAGGAGCTGCCAGACAGACTAGGGCTTTGGGACTGGGGTTACTCAGGCATAGACTTGGGGCACTGGGCTCTCTCAGAGCACTGGATTTGGCTACCCAGTCAAGGCCCATGCCATGGGGTGCGGAGGCAGCCACTCATTTGAGCAGCTGCCAGCCCTGTGTCCCCCCCCACGCCAAGAGTGGAAGAGATCTCCATCGGCAGTCCACCACCCTCCTCCACCCTTCTCCCTGGCCCCGGCCCTAGGACCTTGGTCCCATTCTACCCACCCTCCGTCCCAGTAGGGCTAGTTCGGAGCTCCCGGTCAAGTACCCACCGTCTTGCCCCTTCCTGAGCCTGGCCACACTTCCGAGGTCCCCGCCCCCAACCCAAAGCGCTCAGCGCATTTGCTCTCTCTAAAGAGACTACATTTGCCTTTTTAATCCCTCGCCCCCCCCCCCCCCGCCAGTCCTTTCCCAGCAGGCCTGCCCCCACGTCCCTAACCGGACAGTGCCATGCCTCCTGACCCAGAAAAGCAGGCCCTCTGGAGTGCTCACCCCCAAATTTGGGTGTCAGCGCCCCGCACGTGTCTGGGGCCTTCATTCCTTCTAGCCTAGCTTCCAAAAGTAGAGCCGCATCGCATTGCAAGAGAGGCAGGCCCGGCCCAGCCCCGTGGCCCTCCCTCCGCAACCCACACGCGTCCCTGCCCTGCCCACCCCTGTACCCCCTCTACCTCTCTATGGGTTCAAACGCTCCCCGGCGGCGGCGCTTTCGGGTCCCAGAGCACAGAGCATCCTTCATCCCCGTGTGCCCCCCTTGCCCACCCCTCCATCGCCTGACCCGGATCAGCAGGTCCAGCGCAGGGCCGTCCAGACACGTGAAGTTCTGCAGCAGTTCCCACTTGTCGCGCTGAAGGCTGCGGCTGGCACGCCGAGCGGACCGGCCCTCCAGCGCCCAGAACACCCCCGTGCCCAGCGCCAGGTAAGCCAGGTAGGCGAGCAACAGGAGCCCGGTGCTCCGCACCCCGTAGCCCCGAGGCCTGCCCGTGGGCGCTCGCAGCGGGCGCATGATGGACAAGCTGGAGGTCCCCCCCCCCGCCCCCGAGCGCACTCAGTGTTCAGGAGCCCAGATGGACAGGAAGGGCGGGGAGGAGCCTGGGGTAAGGGAACGCCCCCTGGGACAGGCTGTTTTTCCCTGCTGAGGTGGGGGGGAGTGCTGGGGATGGCACGGCCCAGCCACCCCCCCCCCCCCCCCCCCGCAGGGATCCAATCCCAGGGACAAAGGACAAGACCTTGTGCAGAGTGTACCCTCCCCACCCCACATCTAGGTCGGGGGAAGGAAAGGGCCCCTGGCTAGGGAGGGAAGGGACTCCTGCAGACCACCCAGGAGATGAAGGGGGCCAAATGCCCAGGGCTTCTGCCTAGCGGGACTTCCTCCAGACTCTCACTGCGTCACATTCACCCTGGATCTTTCTCTTTTTTTAAAAAAAAGAAAAAAAATATTTATTAAAGATATAGAATAGTCTCATCCCCATGAAACTTTTTTAAAAATTTTATTTATTTGAGAGAGCGAGAGAGGGAAAGAGGGAGGGACGGAGAGAAAGAGAGGGGGAGAGAATGGGCACACCAGGGCCTCCAGCCACTGCAAACCAACTCTGATGCATGCACCACCTTGTGCATCTGGCTTGGGTGGGTCTTGGGGAATCGAACTTTTGGCTTTGCAGGTAAATGCCTTAACTGCTAAGCTATCTCTCCAGTCGTTAATTTTTTTTTTTTTTGCAGGGAGGGGGACATAGCAAAGAAATATCCAATCAATACAAAAGTTGGACAGAAGCCCTTAATAGTTTTATTTATTTGTTTACAAGGGGAGAGAGAGAGAGAAAATGGGCACAACAGGGCCTCTAGCCACTGTAAAGGAACTCCAAATGCGTGTGCCACATTATGTACCTGGCTTTATGTGGATACTGGGGAATCAAACCTGAGTCGTTAGGCTTTGCAGGCAAGCACCTTAACTGCTTGAGCCATCTCTCCGGCCCCAGCCTCTTCTTACAAGCAGTGCACCAAAGGAGTAGGGGCCCCAGCTAGGTGTGGTGTGTCTGTGAGATTGGGAGACAAGTGCCTCTGGAAGATGGGCTTGTCCAGTGTTGCTCCTGGGGGTGTCGGGGAGAATCGAGGAGGCAGTGTTTGAGTGTGGAGCGCTGGATGCCAGGCAGGCCTTGGTTATGGAGATGGGCTCCTTCTCCCTCTGCCCTTCCCTAGGGCTCCATCTTGAGCTGCTTGGGTTCCTGATTTCCCTGCCTCCCCACTACCCACCAGTGGTGTCTGCTTAGAAACTGGTGCGTTGGAGTGCTGGGAGAGGCGGAGGCCAGAGTTCCCAGACTTTGTTGATTGGGCATTGGGACAAACTGGCCCAAATCTGTTCTCTCCTCTGACCCGCAGTGTCTTAATCTGGAGGGGGAGAGACCAAGTCTGGAGAGCGCGTTCCCAGGGGAGCCCCGGCCTCTAGGGAGCTCATTTCCTGTCATGTTTCTGGGATTTGCTGGTCTTTCAGCTTCTAAGGAGTGATGAGGTTCAGGGGTGGTCCCAGGGGTTGGGGGAGGTCATGTGCAGGGAAGTAGAGGGACACCAAAGAGGGTTCCCAGCCTTGTCTACAGACAGCTCTGTCTATGGACAAGGGAGCCGCCTGACTTTCAGCCGTGGTCCTCCTGGGGGACAGACTCCTGTCTTCACTGAGTGTCCCAGTGGGTATACTGGACTCTCATTCTCCCCCGGGCTTGCTCCTCGGGACAAGGCCTCGTGGGTGCTGTATCATCGCGACTGCCTCTATGTCTAGTGAGACTGTGAGACTGTGAGGAAACACAGTGAGGGGCTGGGTGTGGTAGCTCACGCCTTTAATCACGGCACTGGGGACGCAGAGGTAGAAGGATGGCTTCAAGTTTCAGGCCAGCCCGGGACTACAGAGGGAGTTCCAAGTCAGCCTGGGCCTAGAGCGAGACTCGACTTTGAAAAAAAACAAAACAAAACAAAACAAAACAAGAGGCAGTGAGAGATGGTCACTTTGTATCCCCAGAGTCCAGTGCAGTGTTCTGCACATAAATGGGGCTTGGCAAGTGCATTTCATGTACATATCAAATTACGCGGAAGTCGTGTTAGTCTTTGCTTGCTGCCCGTCTAGGGTTTCCTGGAGTGATGTGGGACGATGATGGAAGTGGCAGCCATGAGCCACGTTGGGCTTGGTGTTTCCAGGTCCTTGTTGGGGGTCAAGGGGAAGCGGCTGTTGGGCCAGGGTACACATCTCCACCAGACACATCTTTGATCCCGTCTCTGCTTCTCCCTTCAGTTCGTGGGCACAGCAGTCTCTTCTCTCTCTCTCTTTCTCTCTCTCTCTCTGTGTCTCTCTGTCTCTGGAGAGTTGCTCACCAGTCCTGCCTGGGGAGTGAGTGGGGTTGGGCATGTGGGGCAGTGGATGGAAGGGGAGGAGAGGTGGCTGGGGGCCCCTAATGGACTCATGAAGAGATAGGGATCTTCTGAGGTCTGGTGGGCTCCTCGAGATTGGGGACTGCCCGCTCCTTGAGGTCCAGGCCCCTTGCAAGCCTCCAGAACCGCGAGCACCTGTGTAGAAACAGGGGGCCCAGGGAGAGGACGAGGGTCAGCCACGCCAGCCCCAGGAGAATCCAGACAGCTGCCAGGCTCCGGTACACAGCGACGTAATGCTTGGTGGGATCTGTGCCTGCCGGAGAAGAGGACGGCAGGTGTTTTTCCCCAGGGTCCGTAGGGAAGCTCTCTCCCTACTTCTCCTCCCAAGGATTCACGAAGGGTGGAAGCAGCAACGGATCCCACACCAGCGACTTCTTGAGGGTGTCAGTGTCCTCAAAAGTAACCCCCGAAGCTGGGCGCGGTGGCGCACACCTTTAGTCCCAGCACTCGGGAGGCAGAGGTAGGAGGATCGCCATGAGTTCGAGGCCACCCTGAGACTCCATAGTGAATTCCAGGTCAGCCTGAGCTAGAGTGAGACCTTACCTCGAGAAAAAAAAACAAGCAACTCCCCAACTAGTATGTCTCTCCCCATCTCCCAAAGCCCAGGGGTCCCTCCCCTCCCTGGGACACCCGATTGTCGCACTCTCACCAACGACGTAGTCCCCGAAGCCGATGGTGCTGAGGGTGATGAAGGTGAAATAGAAACCCTCGCCGAAAGTCCAGCCCTCCACGTGGCTGAAGAGCATGGGTGGGAAGACGAGAATGACCAGCGTCCCCAGAGTCAGGAACAGAGCCAGGCCCAGGACCTGCAGGAACTGGGGGAAGGAGTCTGCCTCTGAGCCCACCAGGGAGGCTTCAGGAGGATAACGGTTGGGGTGGTGGTGGTGGTTGGGGGGAGGGGAGCGTGCAGAGTCTGGAAACCTTGGGTGGGTGCTGGGTACAAGCTAAAGCTCTCCCCTACCCTGAAGACTTAAAATTTTTTTTTGTTTATTTTTATTTATTTATTTGAGAGCGACAGACAGAGAGAGAATGGGCACGACAGGGCTTCTAGCCACTGCCAACGGACTCCAGACGCGTGCTCCCACTTGTGCGTCTGGCTAACGTGGGTCCTGGGGAATCGAGCCTCAAACCTGGGTTTTTAGGCTTCACAGGCAAGCGCTTAACCACTAAGCCATCTCTCCAGCCCCTAAAGACTTTTTTTTTTTGTGTGTGTGTATGTATGTGGGGGCCTGTATTCATGAGCTTATCATCTGTCTGGATCAGGGAAGATGTGGGTAGAAGATTGTGTTAGGGGATCAAGGAAGGGTTTGAAGACTCCCTTTGAGCTTAAGGGGGGCTGTTACAGGACAGATTGCCACTCAGTTGTCCCAGGTCCTTCAACCATCCTTGCCTTCCATGGCAGTGGATTCTGGACATGCTGGGTCGCCTGGAGGGTTTCCTATTCACATGTATGTGTGGTATGCATGTATGTGCATTTGTATGTGTGCAGGGGCACGTGTGTATATGTGTGCACAGCTGGTGTCTTCCTCAGTCACCCTCCTCACTTGTTCTTATTTATTGAGACAAAGTCACTCACTTAACCCAGAGCTGGCTAATATGGCTAGCCTAGCTAGCCAGCCCAGCCCGGGGATCCTCCTGTCTCCACCTCTCCCAGCACTTGGATTACAGTTATGGGCCTCCCAGAGTGGCACCAGGATTCAGATTTCGAGCCTCACGCTTGCACGGCATGCACTTTGTGCACTGAGGGTTCTCCCCACCATCCTGGAGATCACCTTTTGGCCGCCTGAAAGGATGTCAGAGCTCTGTAAAGACCGCAGAGAGCTGCTTCCCAGATTACACGTCAAAGAAGGGTAGCTGGCCAGTGGGCAGCTTCACTGGGGTACACTATTTCTCAGCTGCACAGCGCTGCTTGGCACATGGGCACAGCCTTCTTGGGGAAGGGCAAACCTAGTGCCTGGCACTTTCAGCCCTCAAAGCTGCACAGGGCGTTAAGGTGAATCCCCCGCACAATCTGCATGACCATTCCCCTTCTCCCCCTGCCCCACGCTGCAGCGTCCAGTCCTGCCCTGTGGAGGGTGTCTCGCCGCTAATTCTGCATAGCCAAGCTGGTCTCTCTGTACCTCTAGCTGATCTGTCCCAGAGAGGCTAGAGGGCCTGGGGAGGGAAGGACCCTACCTGAGAGCGCCTGGGCTGGTCCTCCCACCTCTCCAGGGTGGCCAGGTGGGCACGCAGCCCTGTGCCCAAGTGGTTGAGAAAGACCACGTTGAGTGGGATGCCCATAAGAGCGTAGAAGACACAGAAGATCTGTCCTGCCTCGGTGCTGGGCGCCAGGTTCCCGTATCCTGCGTGCGTGTTGGGGTGGGGGGTTTGGGGGGAAAAGCAGAGCGAGGATTAGGGGAAGAGAATGCTGCAAATTTCTTCCCCCACCAGTCCCCCCACTCTAGCTGAGATTTGTCTCCACCACCCTTGGGGGAGACGGAAACGTGCCCCCACCTCCATCCCGTGAATCCTCACCCCACCCTTTGCTTCTGTGATCTCTGTTTATAGAAACCCTGTTTGTCTTTGATGCATATCCCCAACGAGGCCTCCTCCAGGAAGCCCTCTGGGCTGCTACCCTTTGCCTCCCTGCCTGGTGTGGTGTCCTGAGGTGTTTCCTTTCGTTCCTATCTAATGACCCACTTAGCCTTATATTCTTGTTTTATTTTATATTTTGGATTTTCGAGGTAGAGTCTCACTCTAGCCCAGGCTGTCCTGGAATTTGCTATGTAGTCTCAAGGTGGCCTCGAACTCACGGAGATCCTCCTACCTCCTCCTCCTCTTGAGTGCTGGCATTAACAGCTTGCACCACCACACCCAGCTGCCTTATATTATTATAACAATCTTATCCCTCCTCAGTGGATTGAAAACTGTTGGGGGGCACATCTGGGACTGATCCAATTTGTTGGTTTTTTTTTTTTTGGTTTGTTTTGTTTATTCGAGGTAGGGTCTCACTCTAGCTCAGGCTGAGCTGGAATTCACTATGGAGTCTCAGGGTGGCCTCGAACTCACAGTGATCCTCCTACCTCTGCCTCCTGAGTGCTGGGATGAAAGGCGTGCACCACCACGCCCGACTCTAATCCAAGTTTTACCCTGCCTCTATTACTCTGCTTGGAATGTCAAGGAAGAAGTATAGAATTGGACTTAACTGAGTGGATGGGAAGCCTATGTGAGAGCGGCCGAGGGGTCTCCTGGGGGAGGCATAGAGGAAGTGCTACAGGTACCCCATCTCCTTGGCACACTGGGATACCTCCATCAGCTTTGATGACAGTTCTTGTAGCACGAAGGACTTTCCTACCTCCTGTCCCTACATTTCTCTGAGAGAACTTCCTCATCCCAGGCTCTCGCTTGGTGTGTGGGCAGGTGAGGATGTAACATACCAGCTCCCTGACACCCAGGGCTAGAGTGGGTAGCAGAACAGACCAGGCTGTGCTAGGGATGGTTTCTAACCCCTAAGGAGGCCCCAGGGGGTTGGCGAGCCTGGGCTCACACTCGCCTCATCTCCCCGCTTACTTCTCCGTGTTCCCACTCCATCCCCTGGATAAGCAGAGACAGGCCCCGGGAAGGTTCCCCCCGTTACCTATGGTGGTGACCACCGTGCCTGCAAAGAAGAAACTGCTGCCGAAGTCCCAGTTGCTAGGGTTGGTGGAGTTGCCTTTGGGATTCACGCCTTTCACCCAGGCTTCCAGGATGACCTGTGGGGATGGGCATGGTGGGAAGAGGGACTGCCAGTCACTCTCAGCTGTCCCCAGGCTCTCAGCAAGATGCTTTCATGTCCTGTGATCAGATCATTTCTATTCCTACTCCTATTCCAATTCCAATTCCAATTCCAATTCCAATTCCAATTCCAATTCCAATTATTCTATTCTATTCTATTCTTCTATTCTATCCTATCATCTATCTATATCTTTAAAAATATTCATTATTTATTTATTTGAGAGAGAGAGGGAGAGAGCGAGCGAAAAAGAGGGAGAGAGTTAGGGCCTTTAGCCACTGCAAACAAATAACAGATACATGTGCCACCTTGTGCTTCTGACTTTTGTGGGTACTGGGGAATTGACGTTGGATCCTTAGGCTTCTCAGGCAAGAATCTTAACCACTAAGTCATCTCTCTAGCTCTCCCTATCTATCTATCTATCTATCTATCTATCTATCTATCTATCTATCTATCTATCTATCTATCTATCATCTGTGCATGGTGTATGTGCATGTGTGTATGCATGTGGAGGCTAGAGGTTGACATTGGGTGTTTTTCTCTCTCTTTTTTATGAGACAGGGTCTCTTGCTTAACCCTAACCTTGGACTCACCAATTAGGCCACACTGATGGCCAACAAGCCCTGGGTATCTTCTTGCTTCTACCCCTGCCCCCAGTGCTAGGGTTTCAGCTATGCACCACCACGCCTGATGTTTTGCCCGGGCGCCAGGGGATCTGAAGGCAGTTGCTCGGCAATCACTTTAGCTACGGAGCCATCTCCCTAGGCCAGCCTCTGAGTTAGTGTCTCTTGGCACCATGAATTCGCAGAAAGGGACGTGAAAGCTCTGAATGGCTTAGTGACTTATCCAAGGTTGTTGGGCTCCAAGTGCCCGGTGTTCACTGAGACGCAAGCACTGATGGGCCGGCGGAGGGCTGGGGGCCTCGAGAGGTGGGGTGGCTGATGGCCACGGAAGGGTCCAGATGGTGTTGGTAGAAGTTGACGCACGAATGGGTGGTTAGGATGGAGGGGGGTCTCTTTTACATTGGATGCTTCTGGAAGGGTTTTCCGGGGAACATGGGCGGGGAGGTCTGGAAACCATTGGCACATTCAGGGATGCCTTCTCTTGAGGCTGATGGTGGACAATAGAGAACTCTTTCCTGGGCACCAGGGGTGTTGTTGGGTTCTCTGTGGTGAACCCAGTCTATGTCTGTAGGAAAGATTCCCTCAGGCTTGTGCAAGGTTGTGAGCATGTGCACACGTGTGTGTCTACTATGCGTACTACAAGTGTGTTTCTAGACCTGGAGGCTTGAAAGGCTCAAGCCTGGGTTCCTCATGAAGAACGCAACAGGGCTCCCCCGCCCCTTGCCTGCTAAGCCTTACTCTTGTTCCAGGCCACCCCAGAGGCAAGGGAGGGGGTGGGGGAGCCCTCAGGAACTGGGGGAGCCCAGTCAGGAACTGCGCCTGCCGGGAACTGCCTCCCACCCGCTCCTTGGCTTCACTTGGGCAGGAACTGGGCTCTTAAGATGGGGACTTTGGTTTCCTTCTCTTTCCCACACGCCCAGAGGGGCTAGCGCAGGCCTTCTTGAACATGTCCCCTCCCTGGACATCCTTTGTTCTTGTGTCATTTGAGACAGCATTTGTCCTAGTTGCCCATTGTCCTCACTGCACCTATGAGCCATATATCCCCCTCTGTAGAGGGACCCTGACCTCCCCGAGGGTCCTGAGTATTGGTGATTGGCTTCAAGTAGCCATGGATGGCACCCTTGTCTCTGAGAGAAAGAGACAGGAAGCCAAGCCTGCTTCTTCATGGAGCCACGTTTGAAAACTAATTTTTTCATATTATATAATTTATTTATTTTTGTTTATTTTCATTTATTTATTTGGGAGTGACAGACAGAGAGAGAAAGAGGCAGATACAGAGAGAGAGAGAGAGAGAAAGAGAGAGAATGGGTGCGCCAGGGCCTCCAGCCGCTGCAAACGAACACCAGATGCGTACGCCCCCTTGTGCATCTGGCTAACGTGGGTCCTGGGGAACCGAGCCTCGAACCGGGGTCCTTAGGTTTCACAGGCAAGCGCTTAACCGCTCAGCCATCCCTCCAGCCCCCAAACTAATTTTTTTGTTGTTTGGTTTTTTGAGGTAGGGTCTCGCTGTATCCTGGGCTGACCTGGAATTCTCTATGTAGTCTCAGGTTGGTCTTGAACTCACAGAGATCCTTCCGCCTCAGCCTCCCAAGTGTTGGGATTAAAGGTGTGTGCCACCACGTGCGGCTGGAAACTATACTTAATACATTTATGGCTTAGTGTGAGTTGAGCAGTTGGGATTCTTTAGGAATCTCACCCCAACATTCATGTTTCTCCTTGTTCCACTTCCCCTCCCAAGTAAGGACCCTTCCTACATGGAGGACACTTGGACAGGGATGGTCTTTCTTCCTTAGTGAGGTCCAAGACTGACCACTGCCTGTTCCTGGTTCCACTTCTAGTCTGGGGCTGAGGAATTTTGGGGTGTCCTTGGCTCCGCCCCACTCCTGGGATATTGGGAGCTTTCTGAGCCTTTCTCAGTCCTTGGCTCCATCCTTGACCGACCCTGTGTGCCAGGGAACATGCCCTCTGTTCACCCAGCTCACATCTCATCTTGGAGGGCTGCTGCCATAGGTCCTGAGGGTGCCTCTGCATCTTATGGTGGCCACTCAAGGCTCCGGAGCCAGTGGGGCCTGACGCCCGCACCTTTATCTTTTTTTTTTAACCCCCCAAGATAAGGTCTCACTCTAGCCCAGGCTGACCTAGAATTCACTATGTAGTCTCAGGCTGGCCTCAAACTCGCAGCGATCCTCCTGCTTCTGCCTCCCAAGTGTTGGGATTAAAGGTGTGTGCCACCACACCCAGCAACAGGTGCATTTCTTTTTTTTTAATTAAAAATTTCATTAATTAATTTATGAGAGAGAGAGAGAGAGAGAGAGAGAGAGAGAGAGAGAGAGAGAGAGAGAATGGGCATACCAGGGCCTCTAGCCACTGTAAACAGACACTAGATGAATGCGCTACTATGCGCATCTGGCTTACATGGGCACTGGGGAATCAAACCTGGGTCCTTAGGCTTCGCAGGCAATTGCCCTCACCATTAAGCTACGTCTCTAGCCCTGATACCTGCGTTTCTAACGAGTGCCCGGGTGTTGCTGTGCGGTTGTTTTGGGCCTCACTTTGACAGCCTTTGGTTTTGGTAGCATCCTACCGGCAGCATGTGTGCTAATCAGTATGGAGAAACACAAGGGCTCCAGCCAGAGCTTGGGTAAGGACGCTGCCTCGTCTGGTAGCTGCAGCCCGGGCTAATAGCCTCCGCCTCTCTGTGCATTGGTTCCCACCTGAAAGCTGGAGAGACAGACAGGAGACGCCCGTAAGGCGTTCAGCCTCCAGCAATGGGTCGTGACTCCTCAGAGCCCTAGTCCTCAGCCCTGAGTGCAAAAATGCTCAAGCGAAGCCAGGTGAGGCACGCCTTCCATCCCAGCACTCGGGAGACATTGCTAGGAGGATCCGCTGTGAGTTCGAAGCCACCCTGAGACTCCATAGTGAATTCTAGGTCAGCCTGGGCTAGAGAGGGACCCTACCTTGAAAAACCAAAACCAACCAACCAAATAAATAAATAATTAAATAAAAATAAAAATAATTTAGCTGGGCATGGTGGCACATGCCTTTAACTCCAGCACTCGGAAGGCTGAGGTAGGAGGATTACCATGAGTTCAAGGCCACCCTGAGACTTCATAGTGAATTCCAGGTCAGCTTGAGCTAGAGTGAGAACCTACCTTGAAACTGCAACCCACCCCCACCAACAAAAAAAATAAAAGGTCAACAGATGCCAACTTTCCCTCTGCCGATCCTGCATTCGGTCCGTCTGTCTGCATCTTGGCAGTGACTACTGTCCCTTGCTTCACGCCCCCCGCCCCGTCCAATATATTCACCATTCTCTATAACACCTGGTTTGGGTTTTTTTCTGGGAGAAGAGGAGGCAGGGGATGGCAGTGCCTGGGGGCACGGTCCCAGGAGAACGCGGTCACCCTGGCCACTACTCATCTGTCGAGCGAGGGGGCACGATGCCAGCATGGCAGTCGCTCCTGACCCTTATCTGTCCGTGTCCACCCAGGGACATGAGTTGGGAGCCAGCAGATGCAGCCCTGGGAAGTGAGGGCATGTGGGCGAAGGATTTAGTGTGCTGATAACGGACAGTTCACATGCGAGCAGAAAGCCTCAGCCTGGAGAGTGCTTCTTTCTTTTTCCTTTCTTTCTTTTTTTTTTTTATTTTTCAAGGTAGAGTCTCACTCTAGCTCAGGCTGCCCTGAAATTCACTACAGAGTCTCAGGCTGGCCTCGAACTCACAGCCATCCTTCTACCTCTGCTTCCTGAGTGCTGGGATTAAAGGCGTGCGCCATCACGCCTGGCTCTATGTTATTTTTTCTTTTAGACAAGGTCTCCTTTAGCTCAGGCTGGCCTCAAACAAACTTGCCCTCTAGCCAAGGATAACCTTGAACTTCTGATCCTCCTGCTTCTGCCTCCCAAGCGCCGGGACGGGCGATCAAATCTAGGGTGTGCCGAACGCAAGGCGGACACCGGGCTGCATCCCTAGCCTTGCTGTCTGGCGTCTGTAGACTGGGGTCTTTGGGTCCAGAGAGGGCACGTGACTTACTCACGGGCGTGTATACGGCGATCCAGTGGTACCCAGGACCCAGGACTAGGCCTCACCAGGCTGCTGTTGCCACTACGCTCTGCTTCCAGGCGAGGTCTCAGCCCCTGGGTGGTGGCACAGCACCGTGCCATGGGTGCCCCCTGTGCCCGTCTTCCCATTCCTCTCGTCTCCGCGTGCCCCTCACCTGCACAAACCGTTCCAGAGCCTGCTGGTCCAGGCAGGTGTAGTTCTCCAGGAAGCGAAGCTTCTCTAGTTGAAACTGGTCCCTGGACTGAGCCTCGGCCTGCTTCTCCAGCAGCTGGAAGACAGCCGCCCCGAGCAGAAGGTAGCAGATGTAAGCCAGCAGCAGGGGCAGGACCCGGCCACCCCAGCAGCTGCGGAGCCCAGCTCCGGGCATGGTGCAGCCGGGACCCTGTCTGGATCGATGCTGGGGGGTGACGGTGGCGAGAGACGGGAAGAGGTCAGGAGCGGGTGCCAGGGACCGCACCTGCCCGCCCCACCCTGTCCTCCGCCGTGCAGGTGTCTGTGGCTGGGACTCTGTTTGAACAGCGTGGCTCTGCCTGGCTAAGTGCGGAGTGCAAACACGTTCGCCACCCCCTGCCATCCGGCCCCGGGGTTGTTGTTTTTTTTTTTTTTTTTTTTCCATGTGCAGTAGCAAGAAAGAGACACGGACCCCTCAGATACCTACTGGATTCTCTTGAGCTCATTAGATCTCTTCTGCCTCCAAGCCAGGTGGGTGAGTCGGGGCCGAATGGGAGAGGCGTGCCCTCTCTGCTCATCCCCAAAGGGCTCTTCCAACAGCCTGAGTCTCCTAGTCCTGAGCACAGGAACCGGGGAGGTCTCAGAAGGGTGAGGATTGGCCTTCTAACTCACTTGCCTTGCCTACAAAATGGGGGGTGAGGCGGATTGACCTGCCTGTGGGTTAGCCAGGTGACAAATCAGGGCAGAGTCAACAGGCAGATGACAGCCTGGCTCAGAACCGGTATCAGGAGTGATTCTGCCAATACGTGGAATGCTCTGGAGATATATCTTCTTCCTTTTTTTTTCTTTTTTTTTTCTCAAGGTAAGGTCTTGCTCTAGCCCAGGCTGACCCGGAATCCACTATGGATGGTCTCAGGGTGGCCTCGAACTCATGGCGATCCTCCTACCTCTGCCTCCCGAGTGCTGGGATTGAAGGCGTGCGCCACCACGCCTGCCCCGCTTACAACTTCTTTCTTGAAACCCTCAGATGGAGGACGCTGGGCAGGTTGATGAGAGCGTGAACACAACAGAGCCAGAAGTGTGTCCTTGCCGGTGTCGGTCCCTGGCACAGTGTGGATCCAGCCTCCTTCCTCCCTCCCTCTTTGTTCTTGTGTGGACCACAGCTTTATTGACCTATAGTTCATGTGATGATCCACTTACATAGTTATTTATTTATAGGCAGAGGTGAGTCAATTTTTATTGTGAAAGACAAAACACGGGGCTGGGAGAAATGGCTCAGGTGTTTAGGGGTGCTTCTTGCGCAAACATGAAGACTGAGGGGCCGAGACCATCTGAGCTCGATTCTCTAGCGCCCACACAGACATCTGGGAACAGGCGGCCATGCATCCCTGTAACTCCCGGAATCAGTAAGAGACTCTGTCTCAAGGAAACGTGTGGATGGATGGTGGGGAGGGACACCCCATGTTCTCTTCTGGCTTCCACATGCAAGTGCAAGCGATGTATGCATCTGCATGCACACGCACACAGCACACCACACCACATATGCAACAAGGAAAAAAAAAAAAAAAAGACAGCCAGGCGTGGTGGCGCACACCTTTAATCCCAGCACTCCGGAGGCAGAGGCAGGAGGATCGCCGTGAGTTCGAGGCCACCCTGAGACTACAGAGTGAATTCCTGAGCTACAGTGAGACCCTACCTCAGAAAACAAAACAAAAAGACAAAATAGTACAAAAATTTTTAAATCCTCATGTGGTGCTGGATAGCTCAGTGACTGAAAGTGCTTGCTTGCAAGCATGTCTGTCCGAGTTTGACTCCCCAGCCTTGAACTCACAGCAATCCTCCTGCCTCTGCCTCTGCCTCCAGAGTGCTGGAATTAAAGGTGTGCGCCACCACGCCTGGCTCATTGTATTTTATTCTTGTTCATCTCCCTCTCCACTGCCCTTCCATCTGTCCTCTGCCCACCTCATGCTGGTGGTCTTCCTCCCTCCCCTACATGGTCCTTCCTTCAACGTCCACAGCACACGAGTTCCATTACCACTCAGCAATCCTCTAAGACCACATCCTCCTCTCTCAATGTCCCCTTTCTGCTTTTACCTCACACACACATACTTAGGTCTAGAATCCCTGTGAGAAAAAACTTGATATTAATCCTTCATGGTCTGGTTTATTTCACTTAACATAGTGATATCCACTTGCATTCAATTTCCCTGACATGTCCTCATTTCATTTTTCTTTTCTTTTTCAAATTCTTGTTTATTTTTATTTATTTGTTTGAGAGTGACAGACAGGGAGGGGGGGGGATGGGCACACCAGGGCCTCCAGCCACTGCAAATGAACTCCAGATGCATATACCATTTTGCGCATCTGGCTTACGTGGGTCCTGGGGAATCGAGCCTCAAACCAGGGTCCTTAGGCTTCACAGGCAGGCGCCTTAACCACTAAGCCACCTCTCCAGTCCTCTGTTTCTTGTCTTTTGAGGTAGGGTCTCACTCTAGCCCAGGCTGACCTGGAATTCACTATGTCGTCTCAGGCTGGTCTCAAATTCATGGCGATCCTCCTACCTTGGCCTCCAGAGTGCTGGGACCAAAGGCATGCACCACCACACCCCATCTGATTTCATTTTTCTTCACACTGGATAGAATTAGTGCATGGACTGCTCTATCCAGTTTAGCTGCCCCCTTGTGTTAGTTTACTTTATTTATTTATTTTTTTTCTTTTCTTGCTCCTCACACATTGAAAGTGGAAATCGCCATGGTTTCTAATATGTCTCCAGAGCTGGGCTTCCGACACCAGTGTGGGGTATTGTTTCAGACGACCCCTCTGTGCCTGAGCTATCATCCCCCTTCACCCGAGCTTGGCCCCTTGAGCCCTGGAATCTGCTTTCTGTCTTTTTTTTTTTTAAATATATTTTTATTTATTTGACAGGGAGAAAGAAGCACAGAGAGGGAGAGAATGGGCGTGTCAGGGCCTGCAGCCACTATAAACGAACTCTAATGCATGCGCCCCCTTGTGCATCTGGCTTAAGTGGGTCCTAGAGAGTCGAACCAGGATCTTCTGGCTTTGCAGGCAGATGTCTTAACCACTAAGCTGTCTCTCCAGCCCTTTTTTCTGTCTTCATGGGTTTCTGTGTTCTGGACATTTCATAAAGAAGAAATCAGACAATACGTAGGCCTTCATGTGTGGCTTCTCCCCACCATTAGCACAAACTGGCCACCTTCCTCTGATTCCCCTTGGTGCCATCCTAGCCTCAGCAGTAGGCTCCACCTCCTGGCATCTGGCTGCCACCTGCTTCCATTGCTTTCTGCATCTGTCTCCACATTTCCTGGCTCTGATCCCACACAGAGAGGCACTGCCCATGGCACACTGCCATGGTGGCCACTTCACAGTTTTCTGGTGCCAGGCAGACCATCTTTGGGTCAAGTACCACAATCCTCTGAGCTGCTTCTGCCAAAGGGAGTGCACAGGCCTCACCACCACGAGCCGCTGTGAGCAGGCGCTGTGGCTGGCCTGTCGGCATGACAGCCGTTGCTTCTCTAATAAGAAGGAGAGGGCTGGAGAGATGGCTCAGCTGCTGAAGATGCTTGTAAAGCCTGATGACCACGCACATAGAGCTAGACACACAACATGGTGCTTGTGTCTGGAGCTTGTTTGCAGTGGCAGGGGTTCCTGGCAGGCCCGTGTTCATTCTCTATTTACTGTTTCAAATAATGAATAAACTAAATCTTTTTAGAAAAGATTTATTTTATTAATTTATTAGAGGCAGAGAGAAGGAAGAGAGTGAGAATGGGCTCGCCAGGGCCTCCAGCCACTGCAAAAGAACTCCAAACGCATGCGTCACCATGTGCAGCTGGCTTACGTGGGACCTGGAGAATCGAACCTGGGTCCTTAGGCTTCACAGGCGAGTGCCTTAACCATTACGTCATCTTTCCAGCCCAAATAAAGTATTTTAAAAGAAAGAGTGAAAGAGCATGTGTGTTGATGGTGGGGGTGCTTACAGAAAACCTAGGCAAGCGGAATTTTTTTTTTTTTTTTTGAGGTAGGGTCTCACTCTAGTCCAGGCTGACCTGAAATTTCCTATGTAGTCCCAGCGTGGCCCCGAACTCACAGTGATACTCCTACCTCTGCCTCCCGAGTGGGTTTTTAAAAATATTTTATTTACTGGACTGGAGAGATGGCTTAGTGGTTAAGGCATTTGCCTGTGAAGCCAAAGGACTCAGGTTCAATTCCTCAGGACCCACATAAGCCAGATGCACAAGAGGCACATGTGTCTGGAGTTCATTTGCAGTGGCTGGAGGCCCTGGTGTGCCCATTCTTTCTCTGTTTCTCTCTTCTCTCTGCTTGCCCACCAAACAAACTTCAGACACAAGAGCCACTTAATGAATCTGAATTTGTTTGTTTGTTTGTTTCTTCGAGGTAAGGTCTCACTCTAGCCCAGGCTGACCTGGAATTCACTGTGTAGTCTCAGGGTGGCCTTGAACTCATGGGCAATCTTCCTACCTCTGCCTCCCGAGTGCTGGGATTAAAGGCACACGCCACCACAACTGGCCTGAAAAAAATTTTAAGTTATTATTATTTTTAATATTTTATTTATTTAGTTGAGAGAGAGAGGGGGGCAGATTGAGAGGGAGAATGGGTGTGCGCCAGGGCCTTCAGCCACTGCAAAGGAACTCCAGATTCATGCGCCCCCTTGTGCATGTAGCTTTTATAGGTCCTGAGGAATTGAACCTGGGTCCTTAGGCTCAGCAGGCAAATGCATTAACTGCTAAGCCATCTCTCCAGCCCAATTTTTATTATTTTATTTTATTAAAATTTTTTTTTTAAATTTAGTTATTTGAGAGCAACAGAGAGGAGGGAGAGAGGAGAGAGAGAGAGAGAGAGAGAGAGAATGGGCCCGCCAGGGCTTCCAGCCACTGCAAACGAACTCCAGATGCATGTGCCCCTTTGTGCATCTGGCTAAAGTGGGTTCTGGGGAATCGAGCCTCGAACCGGGGTCCTTAGGTTTCACAGGCCAGCACTTAACCGCTAAGCCATCTCTCCAGCCCAATTTTTATTATTTTAGAAAGGAAAATGAATGGTCTAGAGAGAGAGAGAGTTGTAGAAACAGAGGTTTCTTTAACAGACACACAGCACCATAGCCCGTCACAAGAAATCATGGGCATGAGGTGGGCAGGGGTGTGGAGCCAGAAGCGCCTGGTATCAGGGCACCGAGGAGGCCCTGCAGCCTGGAGCTCAAGGGCGAATGAGAAAGTAAGTCCAGTGTCCTGTTTCCAGGAAAACCCACGGCTGCCTGAGTTGTGGCCTCGGTGCCTATCTAGTGACTTCCCCATGGCCTGTTCCGTTTTGACTGCCAGCGCATGGGCGGGATTACATGCTGTGACACCCGTGCCCCTCTCCTCCAAAAACTCGCTAAAAAGCAAGAAGCTGCCTTTGTTCTCTGGAAGGTGGGGCTCCTCCCCACGGCTTCTCTGTTCCTGCCATGCCCTTCCCCGGTGTGGAGGACAGCTTCAGTTTCGCTGAGATGAACGTCCAGACTGGGCACAGTGATGGAGGAAGGGATATTTATTGAAGCTTACAGATTCAGGGGAAGTTCCATAATGGCAGAAGAAGCTGGTCAGCCTTCATAGGCCCAAGCAGACAGAGA
This sequence comes from Jaculus jaculus, assembly GCF_020740685.1. NCBI lineage: Eukaryota > Metazoa > Chordata > Mammalia > Rodentia > Dipodidae > Jaculus > Jaculus jaculus. The sequence continues at coordinate 7,625,350 of NC_059109.1, forward strand.
GAAGCACAAACCTAAAGCCACACAGCACAGCACACTTCAGGAACTCCAGCTAGGCACACTTTACATATCTTTAGATTGGAATCTCAAACCCACCACCACACCTTAAGATCCACCCAGTGACACTTACTCCAGCCAGGTGGCTGCAGATGCAAACTACAGACTAATACAACACTGAATATATTGGGGGCTATCTATTCAAACTACCACACATAGTGTAGTAAAACATTTAATAAACCTTCCTCCCCCCAAAGAAGTCTGTCTCAGTGTTTCTCTCTACAAACCAGCTTTAGTTAATCTTTCTTTTTCTTCTTTTAAAGAATATTTTATTTAATTTATTTACTTGAGAGAGAAAGGAGAGATAGATAGATAATGGATAGATACATAGATAGAGAGAGAGAGAGAGAGACAGAGAGAGAATGGGTGCACCAGAGCCTGTAGCCACTGCAAACCAACTCCTGACATATGTACCACCTTGTACATCTGGCATACATGGGTCCTGGGAAATTGAACATATGTCTTTTGGTTTTGCAGGCAAATGCCTAACCACTAAACCATCTCTCCAGCCCAAAACTTGATTACTTATTTAGATATTTATTTGAGAGAGAGAGAGAAAGAGAGAGAATGGGCATGCCAGGGCCTGTAGCCACTGCAAACAAACTCCAGACACATGCACCACCATGTGCATCTGGCTTTTATGGGTACTGGGAAATTGAACCAGAGTCCTTTGGCTTCGCAGGCAAGCACCTTAACTGCTAAGCTATCTCTCTAGACCCTCTTTTTCTTTCTGCACGTGCATAGTATGTGTGGTGTGGTGTACATGTGTATGGGGGTTTATGCACATGTGTGTGTCTTTATGCAGTGTCCCTGTGAAGGTCAGAGGAGAATGTTGGGTGTAGCCCTCCATCACATCTCTTAGCCCTTTGATTTTACTTGAGAAAGATTATTTTCTTTTTAAATATTTAATTACTTGTTTGCAAGGAAAGAGAGAGTGAGAGAGAAGAGAATGGGCATACCAGGACATCCAGCTGCTGCAAATGGAACTCCAAATGCATGTGCCATTTTGTTCATCCGGCTTTATGTGGGTACTGGGGAGCTGAAGCCGGTTGTTAGGCTTTGCAGGTAAGCTCCTTAACTGCTAAGCCATCTTTCAAGCCTTCAGACAGATTCTTTAGTTTGCTGTTGTTTATTGATTTTTTTTCTTTTTTTGCAAGTCCCAGTGATTCTCTGGTCTCTGTTCCCCCTCACAGGACTGGGGTTACAGATGTGTGTGGCCACGCCCAACTGTTTGCATGGGTCCTGGGAGAATCGAACTTGACCTTGCGCAGTCTCAGGCCCCGTCAGGCTTTCACTCTCATATGGGAAGCACACTTAACCACCAAGCCATCTCGCTAGCCCCATCTTTCTTCTGAAAACCCTAAGGCCCCAAAATCCACCACAGGGTTTGTAATGCAAGGGTGAAATTTGGAGATGCTGGCTCACGAAAGTCCTTGACGCACTCTGTGCTCCTGAAGAGGCCCTTCCTCTTCCTCCCTGTGGTCTTAGCTCTGAACTGTAGCATCCTCCTATAGCAGGGAAGGAAGCTTATAAGGCTCAGGAAGTTCAAAAAATGTAGGGCTCCAGAAGCTCAGCGAGTTACAGGATTCATGTGGCCCTTCCCTAAAGTTATGTAAACTGTAAACAATTGCTTAGAGAGAGGGGACTCTTCAGTGGAGATGCCTGCAAGCTGTGTAGGGACACGGCGCTCGCAGGTTGTCAGCCTTGCCGGGGTGGGCCTTTTGGTGATATAACTGGCTTTGAGTCGCCCATGTTATTATAAGTAACCCCTCCCTCCTGCTCCTGTAATCACCCCAAGAAAAACTCATTGGTCACCAAGCTACATTTGGGTGGAATTGCTTCTTGGGTCTGTTGTTGGCACCGTAGCTGAGGTGAATAGACATTTGTTAAGTTCTTCACAGGAAGAGTCAGACAATCAGTCTTCTCTTTCTCCTTTCCATTTCCACCCTCTCTATCTTCTTTTTTTCCTCTCTCACTCCCTTCCTATTTTTTCTTTTTTTAAGGTAGAGTCTCACACTAGCCCAAGCTGACCTGGATTTGCTATGTTGTCTCAGGGTGGCCTTGAACTCATGGCGATCCTCCTACCTCTGCCTCCCAAGCGCTGGGATTAAAGGTGTGCGCCACCACACCTGGCGTTTGGTTGGGTTTTGAAGAGATCCTATTGGGATCTCAGGGACTTCCCTTGCCTGACACATGTCCCATGTCCCAGCCCCACGTCTCCCCATGTGGGCACTGGTCCGCTCTGAGCAAGGGCTGGACACAGGCATGATTTATAACCCCTTTCAGGGCATTATTGCTGTTAATGGGCAAAGCCAATTTGTGCTTCCCAAGGGGGGGGGGAAGGGCAAAATCAATTAATGACAAATTTAACATGGCCAGGCAGGCCTGATGGCCTGACATCCGGAGGTGATAAGGGGCTTTCTGAAGCTGAACTAATAGGGAGATTGGAGGAAAAAGAAGAAAAACAAAACCCCGGGGATCAATGTCATGTACAATGGGCAGAGAATGCAGAGTCAATAGAGCAGCGGGCCGGGCCTCCTTCCATCTGAATGAGCGGGGAGATAAGGAAAAGGACGGGCCGCCCACCTGACCACCCCACATAGGTATTCACTTATGGCCTCACTCAATAGACATGTCCACACAGAAGCGAAAGGACGCTTTCCAAACCAGAGACACGAGGAGACGATAAGGCCCGCCTGCGCCAGGTACGTGCCTTGCAGAGGAAGGGTTAGGATCCAGCCACCCTGACGGCCATCTGGTAGCCCTGAAGAGCCCCGCTGTGGTAGACGTGGGTCCTGAGGGCTCCTGGCAGCCCCCCTGTGCTAATGTAGGAGAGATCCTCGTGGGGGCAAGGGCACAGATTTGCTTGGGGCTTTATCCACACCTGTGACCAGAGGGCATGATCTCAGAGGAGGTCTGGCCTTCTGTAACCAGGAGGGTGGACGTGAGAAGCTGAGGGGTGACCCGAGGGGGAGTCTCCAATCAAAGCAGCAGCCACACCTGGTATTGCCCTTGTGGAACCAGAACTGTGATCTCTTCTGGGAAGGAGGAAGGTGTTCTTTGCTCTCTAGAATCTCGGTTTAAAAAAAAATTATTTATTTGAGACAGAGGGAGACACACACACACACACACAGAGAAATTGAGAGAGAGAGGGGGAGAGACCTAGAGCTAGAGATTGAGAATGGGCATTCCAGGGTCTCCAGCCACTGCAAATGAACTCCAGATGCATGTGCCACCTTGTGTATCTGGCTTGTGTGGGTCCTGGGGAATTGAACCAGGGTCCTTAGGCTTTGCAGGCAAGTGCCTTAACCGCTAAGCCATCTCTCCAGCCCTAGAATCTGAATTTGAAGCATCATTAAACAGAGCTTTGGGGGGAGGGGGGCTCCTATTTCCTCCCAGTCCAAGAGTTTGATGTTTTTTTTTAATTTTTATTAACATTTTCCATGATTATAAAAAAAATCCCATGGTAATTTCCTCCCTCCCCACCCCCACACTTTCCCCTTTGAAATTCCATTCTCCATCATATTACCTCCCCATTACAATCATAAGAGTTTGATTTTTAAGAGTCCCATACACATGAGTCTAAAGCAGATGCCCTGGGTTTCCTCAGAGCAGTCACATGACAGCGCTCAGCTGAAAAGCAACCCCAGAGACCCTGGAAGGGAGAAAGGCAGGGGACGCAACAGGGGGACTGCTGTGGGCACTGGGGCTCTATGCCTCTGGGTAACCTGGGAGATGGGAGAGGACACCTACAGTTATCCACAGCGGGTATGGGAGCCCTGTCCCTCACTAGCTGAGGACTGCTCAAAGGGAAGCCAATCTCTGCAATGCATCTGGAACACAAGGATAAGGGTCACCCTTTCAGGATCTGTCACAGACTCCTAGTTCCTCCCCTTGTTTCTGGTCACTGCAGTTTGTAGCTACTGCAAGGCCATGGCTCCTCTGTAAAACCTTAGTGGAGGAGTGGTTGGTATGTCCTGGTCTGTCAGGCCAACACCTTGAAAGCTTGACGGGAGTGGGAGGATTAGGGATGGAGAGATGGCTTAGCAGTTACGGAGTTGCCTACAAAGCCTGAGGACCCAGGTTCAATTCCCCAGTACTCATGTAAGCCGGATGCACAAGGGGGCGCCTGCGTTTGGAGTTTGTCTGCAGAGGCTGGAGGCCCTGGCGCACCAGTTCTCTGTCTGCCTCTCTCTCAAATAAATAAGTTACATAAAAAGGAGTGGGAGGAATGGTCCCTCCATCGATAGCTATTAAACATGAGAAAATAAGGTGTAATGGAGGTTAAAGGATCACTGGACACCCCACGTGAAAGAATCTTGGTACATCTGCTCTCTCCAGACCATGAGAAGATCCACATCCAGGAGAGACGGCAGGGCTAAGACAGGCTATGGGATGCCTTGGGTCACAATGCGAAGAGGGATATGACCAAGACAGACGCCATTTTGGCCCCAGGGAGGAGCAGGTAAAATAGGAAGCAAAGGAATTGGGTCAAGATGAACAGGGACTCCGTTATGGGAGAAGAGAGTCTCAGGGGTTGTTCCTCTGAGGCTAGGCTCATGTTTTGAGACAGGGCCTCTCACTGGCATGCAACTCGCCTGATTAATAAGCTAGATGGGCTGTCCAGTGAGCCCCAAGGGTCCTCCTGTCTCCCCAGGACTAGGGTTACAAGTGCATGACACCATGTCCCCCTTTGTACATGGATTCATGGGACCAAGCTCTGACCTTTATGATTGCAAGGTGTTGGAGTTAGATTCACAGAAAGCACCTAAGAAAGCCAAAGGATCCAGGTTCGATTCCCCAAGACCCACGTTAGCCAGATGCATAAGGGGGTACATGTGTCTGGAGTTTGTTTCCAGTGGCTGGTGGCCTTGGTGCGCCCATTCTCTCTCTTCCTCTCTCTGCCTTCCTCTCTCTCTCTCTCTCAAATAATAAATAAAAATAAAGTTTAAAAGAGAAAAAAGAAAAATGGGGAAAAAGGTTTAATTTTGGCCTACATACTCGAGGGGTCGCTCCACGATGTCAAGGGAAAACGATGGCATGAGCTGAGGGTGGACATCACCCCCTGGCCAACATCAGCTGGACAACAGCAACAGGAGAGTGTGCCAAGCACTGGCAAGGGGACACTGGCTATAACACCCACAAGCCCACCCCCAACAATACACTGCTTCCAGGAGGCGTTAATTCCCAAATCTCCATCAGCTGGGAACCTAGCACTCAGAACACCTAAGTTTCTGGGGAACACCTGAATCAAACCACCACAAAAGGCATGCACTTTACTGAGTTATGTACATAGCATGTATGTGTGCTAATTGTACAGACTAATGAGTTTCATGTAACATTTCCATATATGTATGTAACATGCTTTTAAAAAATATTTGAGCCAGAGAGAGAGGGAGGGAGAGGACGCCAGGCCCTCTAGACACTGCAAATGAACGCCAGATGCATGTGCCACCTTGTGCATCTGGCTTTATGTGAGTACTGGGGAATTGAACCTGGGTCCTTTAGTTTTGCCAGCAAGCGCCTTAACCAGTAAGCCGTTTCTCCAGCCTGTATATAACATACTTTGATCATATCAACTGTCCCAATACCCATCTTACCTCACTCTCACCCACCCTTGCCTCCTTTTCATTAACGGTTCTCTTTCTATTTTCCTGTTGAGCAAACCTTTTGGGGATCTGTACATCTACTAACAATTTGATGACAAAAATGTAGTACAAATTCATGAGCCCATGGGAGGACTGGTGCTTCACTTGTGTAAGCTTCGAAGAATGATAGGGCAAAATACTTACAAATTTATTCACTAATTACTTCATGAAAAGATGCTTTATCCCTTTGGGATATCTGGTTGATCCCATAATGTGCTTCAGAGCTTATGAAGAAAAGACGAGAAATGGGGCCTATCCTGAGCTAGAAGTGGTCTCCATGGGCACCATTACTGACTTGGGCTGGCCCTGGTAGCAGACTCCTTTCTATTTATTGTTTTATATCCTCCTAATGATATCTTTCTGCTTCTTTCCAGGGCCACATTGTAGAGGCCACATTTCACATTTCACGCAGCAAGAACATTCAAGGAAACATCAAGGGTGTTTGAGGAAACTTTCTTCCTTCTTTTTCACATTTTACACATAGGTTCAGGTGCAAGGACATTGTGAATTCTATTTGGTTGGCTGCTGTATTAAAAAAAATCTTTTAACTATTTTTGAGTCGTAAGTTTTGGGGTTTAGTCAATGAAATCAGTTAGGAAATTACAGGAAACAATTTGACCCCTTTGAGGCTCACTTTGTAAGAGTTGTCAGAGGCGACCAGAGATGACATCTGGCGAGGGTACTTTTGGCCACATTTCTGAGACAAGATGTATCTGTGTCTCTATCCAGTGTCTCTTTTGTGAGATGTCTCCATTCTTCTGCTGGGAACATGAGCGGTCCACAGCCTGTGTTATTGCTGGAAATGCTTCTACTAGCTCTAGAAATGATTCTACCGGCTCCGGAAATGATCCCACCTGCTCAGAAATGATTCCACCTGCTCCGGAAATGATCCCACCTGTTCCAGAAATGATCCTACCTGCTCCAGCAATGAACCCACCTGTTCAGAAATGATTCCACCCACTCTGGAAATGATCCCACCTGCTCCCGAAATGAACCCACCTGTTCTGGAAATGATCCCACCTGTTCCAGAAATGATCCTACCTGTTTCAGAAATGAACCCACCTGCTCCAGAAATGAACCCACCTGCTCTGGAAATGAACCCACCTGTTCTGGAAATGATCCTACCTGCTTCAGAAAGGAACCCACCTGCTCTGGAAATGAACCCACCTGCTCCAGAAATGATCACACCTGCTCCGGAAATGATTCCACCTGCTCTGGAAATGATTCCACCTGCTCTGCAAATGATTCCACCTGCTCTGGAAATGAACCCACCTGCTCTGGAAATGATCCCACCTGCTCCGGAAATGATTCCACCTGCTCCAGAAATGATCACACCTGCTCTGGAAATGATCACACCTGCTCCAGAAATGATTCTACTTGCTCTGGAAATGATTCCACCTGCTCCAGAAATGATCACACTTGGTCTGGAAATGATCCCACCTGCTCTGGAAATGATTCCACCTACTCTGGAAATGATCCCACCTGCTCCGGAAATGATCCCACCTGCTCTGGAAATGATCCCATCTGCTCTGGAAATGATTCCACCTGTTCCGGAAATGATCCCACCGTTTCTGGAAGTATTTCCACCTGCTCCAGAAGTGATCTTATCTTCCCTGGAAGTAATCTCACCTGCTTCAGAAATTATTCCACCTGCTCTCTCCCTCTTTCTCCCCCGCTCTCATCTCTGAGTACTATGTCTTGCAAATTTAAACTACTTTGGCCTTCAGGCCTCCTAGCTGTTTCCTCAGCTCAGGAAGCCACTAGGGCTCCTCCTCCCTTTCCCATCCTGTTCTGTCACCTGGTGATGCTCTGCAGGCAGTACTTAGAGCCATCACAGGGGTCACCGCCTAACTCTCCTGTTTCCAGAGATCAGTGTCCAGGACTGCCTGTCACCTGGGTTTAAAAGCAGTTGCTTTGTGTATAATGTCTAGTGTTTAGCCATGAAAAACAGCAGAGTAAATCATTCATTGCCCCATATGACTGCCAGTCAGAACCTACCACGCTGAAGTGCTTCTCAACAGATGGCATGGGGGTACAGAGCGGACTCTTCTCTGAGCTAGTCATGTGCTGTGCATTTTAATTTCTATATCAGTCAGCTATTGCTACAAATGATGCAATGTAACGGATTGCCCTGACATCACGGGTTTGTGGCAAGAGGATTTATTGTCATGACCGTAGGTCTTGGGGTTGGCCTCCGTTCAGCCCATCTGCCAGCCTGGGAAGCTCGGCTTCAGTCTGGTGACTCCCTTGAGTGTGCTCACTGTATCACGTGCCGGGATACAGGCTGAAGGTTAGCGACTCTCATGTCCATCACAAGACGTCACTGGCGTGAAAGAGGCTAACCCAGGCCCTGCGGGCACATGTCCCTCCCCTGTTTTTGTCATGCATTGTGTCATTTTTCTTTCTTCTTTTTTCCCCCTTTACACAGACCTTGTGTAGGGAGTGTCAGCCACTGTGAGGTCATGAATATCAAGACCACTTTATATCTGGAAGACGGTATTTTAAGCATTCCTTCCCTTCCTTTGGCTCTTACATTCTTTTTTTTTTTAAATACTTTATTTTTATTTACTTATTTACTTGACAGAGAAAGAGGGAGAGAGATAGAATGGGTGCACCAGAGCCTCCAGCCACTGCAGATGAACTCCAGATGCATGGGCCCCCTTGTGTATCTGGCTAATGTGGGTCCTGGGGAATCGAACCTGGGTCCTTTGGCTTTGCAGGCAAACACTGTAACCGCTAAGCCATCCCTCCAGCCTCATCATGTCATTTTGTCATTGGTCAAAGCAAACCACAGAGCAAAGCCTGCATGTAGGAGGTGGAGGCACTCTCACCCCAGGGGCCATGACAAGCTTCCTCCTGCGAGGGACGGGCAGAGGTAGGTGGGTTCTGGCTGGGTCTAGTCACTGGTCAGGCTACTGTCCACATGTAGGCCTGGAGGGGACTCGGAACTACTTGTTACCTCTGCTCTGCTGAGCTTGGGTGGGGTACTGGAGAGTCCTTTGAAAACATTTATCCGTTCCCCCATCCCCCTTAGTTTTGGGGCAAGTGTACTGTGGGCCAGCCCAGGTCTGCGTCGAAGGCCCCGCATCCGCTGGGAGGGAGGTGTGGGCGGGGGACCACCTCAGTGGATGCCACTCACATGTGCATGTGACCCAGCAGTAGTACCCAGGTGGCCCAGGATTCCCAGGCTGGCTGTGTTTCTCTCCTCCCTGTTTCCTCTTCTGACCGCTCCAGGAGGCTCGTTCATACCCGTGTGGGGAAACACCACACATCTCTGTCAACAAGGCCTTTGGATCCAGGAGATTACGTCTCAGCAGGAGAGGAAAAGTCAACAGACGTTGGCAAGCGGTGGAGGGCTGAAGACGCCGAGGTTTGCCAGGAGCACAGGTTATCCGTTCGCAAGGGGCTCTGGGAAAGTTCTGTGTCGTTTCTGGTACTCCTGGGTGTGCGTGTGAATGCATTTGCATATGTGCCCTGTGGGCTCCTGGGGGACCTAGAATCAGTTTGTAAGGTCCGTGTGATCTTCATCTAATTCTGTGCTGGACACTGACTAGGTGCTGTGCAGACCGCAGGGACCAGGATCGGTTCCTGCCTATGAGGGCTGCAATCGCTCAGCCACAGGGAGTCGGAAGGAGCGAGACCAGCCTGGGACTCAGGCCCGGGCTCTGACTCTGTTTCCCACAAACTCAGGGGCTATTTATGTGCTGGAGTCACAGCAAAGAGCAGGGAAGCAGATTCCTGTTGCCACAGAGCTTTCCATCTTGGGCAGATGAGGGGCTGACCACGAACAAGCTGGGTGAGGGCAAGCCCAGTCTGCCCTTTGCTCCCGTTATAAACCAGCCTTGGCTAAGAAGAGCTCAGCTGGCCTGTCTAGCTTTGAGATGCAATGACGTCATTTTCTCCTGTGCCCTTTAACCCAAGCCTAAAAAAATATAGAGGGTTGGGGGGGGGACCTAAACATGCCAATTTTACTCTATCTCTTTGCCCTCTCTCCAGTGTCATGGGGTTCTTATTTATGGGTCACAGACACCAGGAACAAGGGAAGACATTTTTATTCAGCTGGCTGCATTTCCAGGCACCATGACTCCTTCCTCCATAGCTCCATCCCCCACACAAATGGCCTGGGAACTTCATCGCAGGCAACAGCCAGAGGAGGCTTGACCCACATCTGAGTTGCCGATCCAGGGTCCAGAGAGCCGGGAGGGTCACCAGGGCGCTATGTTGTCACCGCGGGGATGGGGAGATTAGCTCTTAATTCTACAGAGCCACATGTGGCTGGGTGAGGTGCAAGGCTCTTGCTGTGCCTCTCGAGTTGGCTCCAGGGCTCTGGGGAGTTGCTCCTTCGTTCTCTGGTGCTGTGAGGTCCTTAGACCGCAGGGCACATGGTTCCCTGGAGACCGTGTAGGTATAGGCCCTGCCTACAGTCATCCAGGGCATAAGGGGGATGATGGTGGAGAGTTTGTGTTTGGGATGCTGGCCATCAATGTACTCTGCATTCCACTACATGGCCTGGGGCTCTGAAGCCTCATCTGGTCTGCCATGGTCTGGTCATTCCTGAGCAGCTAGGGCAAAGGCAGGCTGCTGGCCATAGGCTGCCAACCAGCTGCGACCAGCTCTCCGGTGTTGCGCACAGGAAAATTTACCTACATCTACATCTCGGGGGGTGGGGGGTTGATCAGGGTCCCAGGGTGTTATCGTTATCTACCACAGTGAGCCGAACCCCTAGGTCTCTGGCATTGCCCAGCTCTGCTAGAAGCACCAACAGGACATTCTCCATCAACCCTGCCTAGCTTCTTGGGTGGACTCTCAGATACTGTCCTCACAAACACAGCTCCTGTCCTCTGGCCTCTAAGTCACCAGCTGTTATGAGTGGCCCGTTGGTCGCTTCTGAGGCCACGAGTGGGGGCTTGGTGCCGTCATGTGCAGCTCATTTTTGCAGCAGCGTGGTGGGTGGGTGGGTGGGTGGGGGATGGGCTCACAGGTCTCTCCTCGGAAAATCAGTTGCTTCCCATGCCTGAAAGGAGATAGGATGCCATTGGTAAGGCTGTGCCTGTGGGCACTAATGTTCTTTCTAGGACTGAGGGGGCTGGGAGGAGGCTTCTGGTCACCCCACCCCCGCACCCATGCCCTGCTTATCAGGCCCAATTTACTCTGTAAGCTCTGGCAGGAGAGGCTGCCTCTATCCTGAGTTAAGGTTTCATCTCTCAGTGGACACCCCCACTCATTTCCAGGAACCCCAGGGTTTTCACTGATGCTCCCACTTCGTCCTCAGGAGAGACCCTCCTTGCTTGTGTCAAGGGGGTGGGTGGGTGGGCATGGAGTATATATGCGTTCACATGTTGCACGTGCAAGTGGAGGCCAGAGGTTGACATCAGATGCCTTCCTCAATTGCTCTCTATTATCTATCTATCTATCTATCTATCTATCTATCTATCTATCTATCTATCTATCTATCTATCTATCCATCCATCCATCCATCCATCCATACATACATACATACATACATACAATATATATATGTGTGTGTGTGGATTGTTTTTTCGAGGTAGGGTGTCACTCTAGCTCAGGCTGACCTGGAATTCACTCTGTATTCTCAGGGTGGCTTCAAACTCATGGCGATCCTCCTACCTCTGCCTCCCAAGTGCTGGGATTAAAGGCGTGCGCCACCACGCCCGGCTTCCCATCTTATATTTTGAGAGCTTGTTTGGAAGTTCTAGTAGGGGAGCACAGCTACTCATGTACCCTTGACCAAAGACCGCTCCTCCTCTACTCGGGGAAGGTCGTCCTCTTCGACTGAGCATGCAGCTTCGGGAGGTTTGCACACGGAACGGTGAGGGAGGAAGGGGACACCCACCTAGCCAGCCTGATCAGCCGAAATAAACCTGGCTATCAATGGGGTGACAGATGTCACAGCCAGATCGCCCTCACATCCCATCTTATTTTTTTTTTTTAATTTTTTAATTTATTTTTATTTGAGAGTGACAGACACAGAGAGAAAGACAGATAGAGGGAGAGAGAGAGAATGGGCGCGCCAGGGCTTCCAGCCTCTGCAAACGAACTCCAGACGCGTGCGCCCCCTTGTGCATCTGGCTAACGTGGGACCTGGGGAACCGAGCCTCGAACCGGGGTCCTTAGGCTTCACAGGCAAGCGCTTAACTGCTAAGCCATCTCTCCAGCCTGCCATCTTATTTTTTGAGACAGAGTCTCTCTCTTTCTTTTTGGTTTTCCAAGGTAGAGTCTCGTTGACGTCTGGTCTCTACGTGCACCCACACCTATACATGCGTGTGCACCCCCCATAGAGACGTGCACAGTCACATGCACACACACCCTATACACAGAAATGCAAATGCAGTGCAGAATTTGAGCTCCACCCTGGGCTTGCAGCATCAGAATTCACATTTTAACAACTTCCACAGCTCTTTAGGGGGGCGGGGCAATTGGCGAGAACACAGGTAATCTGCTTAAAGCTTGGCCGGTATGATAAGAGAACTTTTGAGATCCTTGGGTGAAGTGATGAACACAACACAAAAAAACCAAAACAATACAAAACAGGGCTGGAGAGATGGCTTAGCGGTTAAGGTGCATGCTTGCGAAACCTAAAGACCCAGGTTCAATTCTCCACGTCCCACGTAAGCCAGATGCACATGGTGGCGCATGCGTCTGGAGTTTGTTTGCAGTGGCTACAGGCCCTGGTGTGCCCATTCTCTCTCTCTAATAACTAAATAAAAATAAAAAGATCTTAAAACGAAACAAACAAACAAGATAAAACAATTGCTGTGAGCAGGCAGGCTGCGGCTGAGGGGTGACATGGGAGAGAACAGGGCAGTGACCACTGCCACCCAGGTGGACCATGGGGCCCAGCAGTGGATGAGGAGGGAGGGAGGTCTGTGCGGTCTTGCTGAGGAAGGACTACTGACTCCCATTGTCCACTGAACGTGGCGAGGAGGGTAGAAACTGCCAGGAGAGCCCATGGTCCTTCAGGGCCCATGCTGTGTGTAAGTTCCCTATGGATTTCAGCAGGGGTGGTCCTTTAAAAATGATATTTTTATTTATTTGCAAAGAGAGAGGAGAGAGAGAGAGAGAGAGAGAGAGACAGAGAATGGGTGCTCCAGGGCCTCTAGCTACTGTCAAAGAACTCCAGATGCGTGTGCACACATTGTGCATCCAGCTTTATGTAGGTACTGGGGAATGGGACCCGGGTCATTAGGCCTTGCAGTCAAGAGCCTTAACTGCTGAGCCATCATTCTAGCTTGATGTCCTTATTTATTTATTTTTTGTTTTTTTGAGATAGGGTTTCGTTGTAGCACAGGTTGACCTGGAATTTACTCTGTAGTATAGGGGTGGCCTTGAACTCACGGCAATCCTCCTACCTCTGCCTCCTGAGTGCTGGGATTAAAGGTGTGCACCACCACGCCTGGCTTTTGATGTCTTTTTTGAAAAATTATTTTTATTTATTTATTTGAGATAGAGAGAGATACAGAAATAGGCAGGTAGGGAGGGAGGGAGAGAGAGAGGAGGGTGGGGGAATGGGCTTGCCAGGGCTTCCAGCCACTGCAAATGAACTCCAGATGCGTACATCCCTTTGTACATCTTGCTTACGTGGGTACTGGGAAGTCGAACCTGGGTCTTTTGGCTTTGCAGGCAAGCACCTTAACTGCTAAGCCGTTTCTCCAGCCCTTATTTTTAATGACCAATCAAATCTTGATCCAATCTCAGGATGGGAAAGAAGCCCACATGGATCTCAGCTCTGGGGTACACTGCAAATTCCTGGAGGCCTTAAGAAACCCTGTCCAGGCCATACTCCTAGGATCAGGATCTGTGAGGATGTGCCAGTGACTGCAGCTCACAGCCAGGGTTCTACCCTTCTGCATTCATCTCTCCAGTACCAGAACTGATGGGGGCAAAACTGGGGCTACCTTGGATCTGAGGTCTCCTCTGTACTGTCCATGAGCAGCGTGGGTCAGGGCTAGGTGACGCCGGTGGTGGTGGGGGAGCAGAGGTTCTGAACTGACGCCTACCCTGAGGGTCCTGGGGTCCCAGATGGGCTGGCGAGGCAATGGCCAGGAAGGCACCTGCATGTTTCTGGCACATTCTCTGTGTACACCCCGGTTGAGTCATGGACTTCACGGGGCACCGGAACCTCAGTGACCACATGGTCCTGGGATGGAAGGTGCTGTCAGAGACATCGCTAAAACACATTCGACCTCACCACACGGGGCCAACTCTTGCCTCAGAGGCCACCTTCCCTACTGAGAGACACTTAGGGACATTGTCTCTGGAGAGGCCCACTGAAGCCTGCACAAGCCCATGCAGGGCGGACGAGGCCCCGGATTGAGGTCTGGCTCCTCACCGTCTCCTGCTCTTTGTCAGCCCAGGGAGTAAGGGCTCCCTCTAGCCAAGTGGGAGGTTTGTCTGAAGGTCTGGGAGGTCTCACCAAGGGGCTGTGGTAATGGGGGTCTCTCCTAGGGTCCTTTTGGGATGGGGATATTCCAAATGGAGGGGGCTAAGGGAGACTTTAAAAAGGGCTTCGCCAGGTGTGGTGGCGCACGCCTTTAGTACCAGCACTTGGGAGGCAGAGGTAGGAGGATCGCCATGAGTTTGAGGCCAGCCTGAGACTCCATCGTGAATGCCAGCCAGGTCAGCCTGAGCTAGGGCGAGACCCTACCTTGAGAAAGCAAAAGCCAAAACGCAAAACAAAGAGGACTTCTAGAAAGGGGGTAACGTAAAACCCCCGCTTGGCAGTGTGGAGAGGTGCGGGTTTGATTCCGTGGGTGACTAACGCCACTTGTGGGGGACATATAGCTGTCTGCAGATGCCCCTGGCAGGGATATAAATGTTCCTTGGGCATTTCTGGGAGTCCTAAATCAAACCTATTAATCTGGGCTCTTGGTGCAGTCTGAGAGTCTTATGCTAAATCGCCCTCTCTGGGCTTTTGTTCCCACCATAGCCACAAATTCCCAGTAATGAGTGCCCCAGAGAAGCCTTGACAGGGCCCGTGCTAAATCAAGAGCCTGGAGCGCAGGGCCAGCCTGCGCTGGCTTTGGTTGCGATGGTGCCCAGCTGCCGTTTGCCTGATAAGTGGGCCACCTACAAAGTGCTGCGTGGTGGGCCCTGGGCCATCTGCCCTGAGTCTGTGTCTGGAGAGGGCCTGACCTGGCGGGAAAGAGACCCTGCACCCTCCTCCCTGTGGCTTCCTTTGAGTCCTCATGGTCACTAAGAAAGCAGGATTTTTTTTTTTTTTCCTTTGAGAATACAAATTGGATCCTTGGAGCGTCTGTGTGATGAATGACTTGCAGCCAGCTGCTTGCTTGCAGAACAACGCTCTTAGCTGCAGGGCGGGCGGAGGCCCCTGGCTCTGCCCTCATGCCCATCTTGGTCTCTTCCCAAGGCTCAGCCCAGTGGGTGGCTCTTGGTGACTGTCTCTTTTAAGACAGTGTGGCCCATGGGAGAGGGTAGATCACCTGGGTTCTCCCGGCTCTGGCCTTATTTGCTGTGTTTTAAAACATACTTTAGTTTTGGGGCAGCTGGAGAGATGGCTTAGCGGTTAAGCGCTTGCCTGTGAAGCCTAAGGACCCCAGTTCGAGGCTCGATTCCCCAGGACCCACGTTAGCCAGATGCACAAGGGGGCGCTCGTATCTGGAGTTTGTGTGCAGTGGCTGGAGGCCCTGGCGTGCCCATTCTCTCTCTCTCTATCTGCCTCTTCCTCTCTCTGTCTGTCACTCTCAAACATTATTTATGAGAGAGAGAGAGAGAGTGACAAAGAGAGAGAGGCGTGCACTCCAGGGCCTCTAGTTACTGCAAGTGAGGTCCAGATATATGCACCACCTTGTACATCTGGCTAACATGGGTATTGGGAATTGAACCTTTTGTAAGCAAGTGCCTTTAATTGCTGAGCCATCTCCCCAGCCCTATCTTATAATTGTTTTTTTTTTTTTTGAGACAAGCCCAACAGACTGGCATTTTTTTTATGTGAGAGAGTGAGAGTGTGTGAGAGAGAGAATTGGCGCACCAGGGCCTCCAGCCCCTTCAATCAAACTCTAGGCACGTGCGCCCCCTCATGAGCATGTACAACCTTGAACGCTTGCGTCACTTTGTGTGTCTGCCTCACACAGGACCTGGAGAGTCAGTCATGAGTCCTTAGGCTTCACAGGCAAATGCCTTAACCTCTAAGCCATCTCTACAGCCCCCTTACCTTATAAGTATTTTTATTTTTTATTTTTCGAGGTAGGGTCTCACGGTAGCCCAGGCTGACCTGGAACTCTCTATGTAGTCTCAGGCTGTGCTTGAATTCACAGCAATCCTCCTACTTTTGCCTCCTGAGTGCTGGGATTAAAGACGTGCACCACCATGCCTGGCCCTACCTTTTTTTTTTAAACAGTTCTAGGAGGTTTTTGATTTCTGTCTTGATGTCTTTAATGACCTATTCATCACTCAATAGTGTGTTGTTTAATTTCATTGACCTTGTGTATTTTCTGTAGTTTCTTTTGCTGTTAATTTCCAGTTTTGTTGCCATGTGTTTGAATAGCATATAAGAAGCCAACAGACTAGCCTTTTTGTAATGAGAGAGAGAGAGTGAGAGTAACAGAAAGGGAAGGGCGGGGGGAGAATTGGTATACCAGGGCCTCTATCCACTGTGATAGAACTCCAGATGTATGCGCCACCTTGTGTGCTTGTGCGTCTGGCTTACATGGGATCTGGGGAGTTGAATATGAGCCTTTAGACTTCACGGACAAGTGCCTTAAACTGCTAAGCCATCTCTTCAGCCTTCATTTTTTTTTTTTTTTTTAATATTTGTTGAGACTTTCTTTGTGTCCTAATATGTAATCCATTTTAGAGAAAGTTCCATGGACTTCTGAGAAGAATGTGTAGCCTTTAGTATTTGGGTGGAATGTCCTTAGATGTCGTCTATGTCCATTTGATGTATGACATCACTTACCCCCAGTGTTTACTTGGGTATTTCATGTTAGCAAAATGGCTTGAGAGACACACATCAAGAAAAGCAGTTCTGGGGCTGGAGACATGGCTTAGCGGTCAAGCGCTTGCCTATGAAGCCTAAGGACCCTGGCTCGATTCCCCACGACCCACGTTAGTCAGATGCACAAGGGGGCGCACGCGTCTAGAGTTTGTTTGCAGTGGCTTGAAGCCCTGGCGCTCCCATTCTCTCTCTATATATCTGCCTCTTTCTCTCTCTGTCTGTTGCTCTCCAATAAATAAGTAAAAATAAAGCAATTTTTTTTAAAGAAAGAAAAGCAGTTCTGGACATGCCAAGGTAACATGAATCCTTTGGATTCTTGGGATGAGGCTCAGACTAAACTCAGGTCTGGGGAAGGGCATGAGGACTATGTCCCTGTAGGTGTCAGGGGGATGGAAGACACCCTTCCACAGCAGATGGTGAGGGTCAGCGACCAAGAGGAGTGACCCGTGAGGACAGCCGGGAGCGGCCTCCCCCTCTTCCTGTTGCCTCCCAGGTTTTTCCTCTGTGATGGATCGCATATCCTCAGCCTTCAAGTGCTGTTTACATCCATGGCTCCTTGGCAAGAACCACAGTCCAATAGGAGAGCTAGGTTTCCAGCCAGGGCTTCAACACATTACCAAACA
This sequence comes from Jaculus jaculus, assembly GCF_020740685.1. Lineage (NCBI taxonomy): Eukaryota > Metazoa > Chordata > Mammalia > Rodentia > Dipodidae > Jaculus > Jaculus jaculus. Next base: position 7,642,650 of record NC_059109.1, read on the forward strand.
GCCACCCGGCCCTTTCCTGTTTAGAGAAGGCTCTGCGACAGAGACAGCTACCTCTGAAGACACAGGACAAAAAGATCTGGCTGGGTGTCGTGGCACACGCCTTTAATCCCAGCTGAGGTAGAGGGTTGCCTGGAGTTCGGGGCCCGATCTGAGATTACATAGTGGATCCCAGGTCAGTCTGGGCTAGAGCGAGACCCTACCTCAAAAAACACAAACAAACAAACAACAACAACAACAACAAAAAGAGCTGAAGGTCTGGCAGAGGGGAGAGGGAGTCGGGCCAGGTGTAGTAGAAACCCCCAGAATGTCCACCTTCTTGCGGGGGGGGGGGTCCTGGTGTCTCTGGCCCAGCCCCTCTGGCCTTTCTGGAAGCAAGGTCCAGCTAATGGGAGGTGGCAAAGGTGTGACTGCAAGAACGTACTGGAAGCTTCCTCCTCTCAGCACCCACGTTCCGGAGAGTAGAGTCAGGAGGCATACTTACATTTCTTCTGCAGAATGTTCTGTCTGGCTCTGACGAATGCCAGGATGTCAGAGTCTGTCTGGCTGTCTCCGGTGAGAGGGACAGATGACACCGGTCTTTCGGGGACACTGGGGACAACCACATGTCACAATTCACTATGCCTTATAACCGAACTCCTCATTTACCTTCCCAGGAGCCTCTCAGCCGCTTACTATCTGTGTGGGAGCCACATCGATGCTTTTGCCATGCCACCAATCCTCCCTGCCTTGCGCTCTCTCATTGCCCTTGGGACAAAATTCAGAATCTGTGTCATGACCATTCAGGTCCTGTATATTCTTTTTTTTTTTTTTTTCTGAGGTAGGCTCTCACTCTGGTCCAGGCTGACCTGGAATTCACTATGTAGTCTCAGGGTGTCCTTGAACTCATGGTGATTCTCCTACCTCTGCCTCCCCGAGTGAGTGCTGGGATTAAAGGCAGATACGACCATGCCCAGCCAGGTCCTGTAAATTCTAACCCCGCCCCAAGACCTTGGGACCAAAACAGCCTTCTTTCCACTACTTTAACCAACCACATTCCTAGCCTTGGGTCTGCTCTAGCTGTTTCCTCTTCCTGCTGCTTCTTCAGACTCACTTTAAAATACTTTATTTATTTATGAAATACAGACAGAAAGAAAGAAAGAAGGCAGATAGAGGGAGAGAGAGTGGGTGTACCAGGACCTCTAGCCACTGCAGATGAACTCTAGACTCATGCGCCACCTTGTGCATCTGGCTTACGTGGGTCCTGGGGAATTGAACCTAGGTCCTTTGGCTTTGCTGGCAAGTGCCACAGCCACTAAGCCATCTCTCCAGCCCATCATTATTATTGTTTTTATTTTTTATTTTTAGAAAATATTTTTATTTATTTGCAAACAGAGAAAGATAGAGAGAAGAGATACAGAGAGATAGAGATGCCAGGGCCTCCAGTCGCTACAAACCCCAGGTGCACGCACCATTTCGTGTATCTGGATTTATGTGGATACTGGAGAATTGAACCCGGGTCACTTGGCTTTGCAGGCAGGTGCCTTAGCTGCCGAGCCATCTCTCCGTGCCCCTCCGGTTTCATTTTTCAAGTTCAATATGCTTTCTCTCACACTTGCTCCATCCTGTCACCTCCACAGCCCAGTCTTACCCAAACCAGCCACATTTGTCACCCATTTCTCCTTCGGCACCCCGACTTAGACGTGACATCAAAGTTTAGAGCTAGGTGCTCCCAAGGCAGAGGTTATTAGTGACCTGTCTCTTTAAAGCCATAACCCTATTCAGCTAATGTGCCACAGTGAAATAAACTACACTTCCCAGCCTCCTTTGCGGTTGTGGGGGGATTTCAAAGCAATCCCCTCACTAAGAGATGCTTGCCCTTCTCCTGATCTTTCTTCACCAGGCTTGAGAGCAGGCCCCTCAGGAGATCTCAGAATGGCACACTCCCCTGCCAGTCACGGGGCACCAGTGGTTCTCGCTGGCGAGAGTCCTTGAGAAGACTTGGACCACCCTGAGTGCACAGATCTGGCCTCGAGGTCAGGCCTGCCAGGACACAGTGGGCTCTGGGAGCAATGCCCCCCAGCTGCTCTTCCCTTTTATGCCTTCTGGAATGTTCTCTACCAGGAGATGGGAAGCAAGACTACTGGACAAAGCTCCAAGTACTTGGGGGGAAAATTCCGTCTTTTTTTTTTTTTTTTTTACATATTTATTAATGAGACAGAGAGAAGGAGAGGAGAGAGAGAATGGGTGTCCCAGGGCCTCCAGCCAGTGCAAACGAATTCTAGACACATGTGTCACCTTGTGCATCTGGCTTACATGGGTTCTGGGGAGTCTAACCTAGGCCCTTAGGCTTCTCAGGCAAGTGCCTTAACTGCTGAGCTACCTCTCCAGCCACATTCCACAGTCCTGAGAGTCTGGGTACGTGACAGTTTCTGGGGTGCTCTCAGGGGACAGAGTTTGGCATTAAGCCAGATGCACTTGTTTGCAGCTATTAGGTAAGCGCCTCTTGGGTTGTGGGGAAGCAGGCTTTTGAGCCCAATTTGCTTACTTCAGAGACTCTCCCAAGTATGAGAGAAAAAGAGAGGGGGGGTAGAGGGAGAGAGAGAGATACAGACCTGCCTTGCAGCTGGGTGCTGGTGTTGCTGGACACCAGACTGCGTCGGCTGGGGCAAGGTGAGGGCAGGATTTTCCTGGCATTTACATCACTGCAAATAACAACAAAACAAAAATAAACTGGCATACCAAGCCATGCCTTTAACTTTTTATTTTTTTTTTTTTGTTTGTTTTTTCGAGGTAGGGTCTTGCTCTAGTCCAGGCTGACCTGGAATTCACTATGTAGTCCCAGGGTGGCCTTGAACTCATGGCATCCTCCTACCTCTGCCTCCTGAGTGCTGGGATTAAAGGTGTGCGCCACCACGCCTGGCTCCATGTCTTTTACTTTTTGTCAGCTTGTTTCAGGGTTGATACTCAAGGCTCTTATGGACAGAAGGGTCCTATTCAAATTGTTTGAGTAATGACCTTCAATAAATTGATGTTTGGAGATAGGCTTTTGGTGAGTGGGGGAAGGTTAGACTTAGGGACACTATTGAGGGTGGGACCTTCCTGATGGGATTGGTATCCTTATATCCTTATGTGAGCACTCTGTCTGTCTGTCTGGACGGCATAAGAAGCAGGTGTCTGTAAGTCAAGAAGGGAGCCCACACCAGGGACTGAACCAGGAAACATGCTGTAGAATCCATGTTGTACTCACAACCCTCCCCACCAAGGGATGCCACAGGAGGCGGGACGTGAGGACAAAGCTCTCAAGACTGAGACTGGTGACCTCACGAAAGAAACGCCTGAGGTGTCCCTTGTCCCTGCCACTGTGGGAGGATGGAGCCGGATGGGGGCCCTTACCAGACATCCACTCCGCCAGTGCTGTCTTGGACTTCCCGGCCTTGGGGACTGTGACAAAAACATTGAAAACCAAATGAGTGAGGGATGTAGCTCAGAGGTTGAAGGCTTGCCTATCACTGAGGTGCAGAATCAAAACCAAACCAAAGCAAACGAACACCCAATTAAATATGAACCACCCAGACTGTTATTCTTATTTATTTTTAGCTATTTTTAAATACTTCTATTTAGTTATGCAAGGAGAGAGAGAGAGAGAGAGAGAGAGAGAGAATGAATATGGGTATGCCAGAGCCTCCAGCTGCAGCAAATGGACTCCAGATTCATGTGCCACTTTGTGAATCTGGCTTTACGTGGGTACTGGGCAATCAGACCTGGGTCGTTAAGCTTTGTAGGCAAGCGCCTTAAGTGCTGAGCCATCTCTCTAGCCCAATATTTTTATTTAGTTATTTTTTAAAAATATTTTTGTTTATTTGCAAGGTGGGGGGGAGAGAAAATAGGCACACCAGGGCCTCCAGCCATTGTAAATGAGTTCCAGATGCATGCACCACTTTGTGCATCAGGCTTTACACGGGTACTGGGGGATCAAACCTGAGTTATTAGGCTTTGTAGGCAAGTGCCTTAACCACGGATCCATCTCTCCAGCTCCTTATTTAGTTATTTGCAAAGAGACAGACAGACAGACACACACACACACACACACACACACACACACACACACACACAGAAGACAGAGAGAATGGTCTCACCAGAGCCTCCAGGCCCTGCAAACTCCAGATGCATATGCCACCTTGTGCATCTGGCTTTACCCATGTGAACACTGGGGTATCAAACCTGGATCGTTAGGCTTTGCGGGCAAACACCTTAATTGCTGAGCCATCTATCCAGCCCTGAAGGGCATCTCTTGTCCCCAGACCTTTCTGACTTGCCTCTCTTCTTCCCTGGCTCCCGTGGGGAGGGTAGTTTTGAACCGTCACATCCTCTCTCACCATCATGTTCTGATTCACCATAGGCCAAAAGCAAAGGCTTTGGACTGAAACTGTGAGTCCACATGAACCTTTCTTCCTTCAAGTTGCTTTTCTCAGGCATTTTGTCATGGCAATGAAAAAAAAAAAAAAAAAACCAACAAACCAGTCTTCTCAGACGGGGATGCCACGGTCTTGTATGTAGAGGCAGAGAGAGGCTCAGGCTGGCTTAAGATGAGGCCAGGCCTGGGGCTCACCATGCCTCTGAGTTATCAGATCTATGCCTTTTGGCCTCCCTGCTCCACTGACTGGCTCTAGGCTGGGTCTCCAAGAGGCACACTCTGGGTTTCCCCCTGCCCACACCTCTGCCCTGGGGTGGCCTCCCAAGGGGGGAGCATCTGGCAGCTCATCAAATGCTAGCATGGCTGCATGATGCGTACACCCCGGACTCCTGGCTGCAGATATGGGGGTGGGGGCACCCCTCTTGGGAGAAGAAGGGTGAGGTTTGCTCCCATGCGTCCCTAGTCTCGGTTAGACTGTGGGGGCGGGTCCTCTTCCATGTGCTGGGGTGGTTCTGGAGAGATGATGTCAGAGCCGACAGGAGCCCAATCAGTCTAGCTGGGACCTTCCTTTCACGGTTGGGGACACGCAGGCTGAGGCAGGTCTGGGCGACACACAGGTGGGCTGGATTTGGAAGGTCGAATCATCTGTCCAGGGTCGTCCACAGGCCCACAACCAGCTGTAAGCACTGCTCCTTGCCCAGTTCTGGTCTTCTGCCCTCTCCCACTGTAGTGGGCAACAGGGGCCTCTTATCCTGGGCCTGCTCAGGACCATGGGCAACCCCCCCAAAACCCCCACCAAAAACCAGGAAAGGAACTCAGAGCCCATTCCCCCCTCCCCATTTTCGGCTCATGCCCAAAGTTCACTTTCTATCCGTCTAGAGACTCTCTAAGGTGCCCTGAGGGTGGCACGCCTCTCAGTTGGGTCTGGGTGAAGGCTGCTGCAGGACCAGAGGCAGCCGCTAGGTGGCAGGCTGCGTGCGTTCTTAGAGGACAGCGGCCCTCTCTTGCAGCAGGCCTGGCCGAGCCAAGGCCTTTCCCTCTCCAGGTGTTTCCTTTACAGCAGGTCAAGGGCAGTTTGGAGGCAGTAGCAGATCTGCGCGACGAAGTCATCGGCACACAGATGGCCCGTTAACTTCATGAGCTCCCCGTGAGCCTTTCTTTAGATGCCAGGGGGAGCTCATAGGGCAGCTGCCAAACTGCTGGGGGCTGGGAGTTGGTAGCAGAAGAGATGGAGACGGAGAGCGCCAACGCACCATGGCAATGGAGAAGAGCAGCGCCCCCCCTTCGGAAGCCAGCTGCCTGGTCTGTTGCCTCACCCAACTCAGGCAGGAGGATGGCACAGGGTGAAGGCTTGGGAGATCCCCAGAGAAAGGGCTCCTCTGGTAGCTGAGCTGCCTGAGAACGCCCGGATGCCACAGCCCCGTTTCTGTAAGCCCCGGGAGGGTGTCGTTGGGGTCTTGCCCCCGCTTTTTGTCTAGCCAGCCTTTGGCACTTCTAACTGTTACCATGTGAAGATGGATCATATCAGGAATTAGAATGAATGATCTCTCGGGGCTGGAGAGGTGGCTCAGTGGTTAAAGGTGCTTGCCGCACAAACCTGCTGATCGGAGTTCGAAACCAGTCGGCGCCCACACAGAGGCAGACGCAACGTGGAGCAGATGTCTGTAATTCCGACAAGCCTATGACGATGAGAGGTGGGGTCAGGAGGATCCCGAAGCTCATGGGCAGGCTAGTCTGGCCTTCTCGGCAGCAAACAAGAGAGACTCTGCCTCCAGGAAGGTGGAAGCAGAGGACCCATCCCCTGAGGCTGTCCTCTGGCCTCCACGTGTGCTCCGCGTGCATACGTGCCCATAAACACACACACAGACTCACACACACACACACACACACACACACACTGAATTATCTCTTGCTTAATAAGTCCAGATAGGTAGCATTAACAATGACTAGATTTCCTGAGTGTTTAGTGTGAGTTACCCCCCAGGACCGAAGCTCCAGGCTTTCAGAGCTTGAACCTTAGAGGACCAACTACAGCCTGAACCGCTGGTAGCCAGAGCGGCTGCGTGGAGCGCAGGTGGAAAGCAGGCCCGGCTCTTGAAGGGCACGGAATAGGCTCCTGCTCATAGAGTGACGGCCGTGTCTGAGAGACCTTGGTGTGCTTCACAGATGACGTAAGGGGAGCCCAAAGTGTAAGGGGGGGATGGCGTGCCCAAAGCCGTGATGCGGGAGGAGTCAGTCATGGCTGGAACCACATGCTACACCCTTTGTGAATGTCTAAATGAGGACACCGTTGCACACCTTTGAATCCCAGGACCCCAACTGCAGAGTTAAAGAGTTAAGGAGTCATAGCCTCTCTCTCAGACCTGGCTTTCTTTCTCTCTTTTATGCTTTCAAATCTTTATTATCTATCTGAAAATTATATAGGTTGGGCTGGAGGGATGGCTTAGTGGTTAAGGTGCTTGCCTTCGAAGCCTAAGGACCCAGGTTCAATTCCCCAGGACCCACATAAGCCAGATGTACATGGTGGTGCAGGCATCTGGAGTGTGTTTGCAATGGCTGGAGGTCCTGGAGCATCCATTTTCTCTCTATCTGCCTCCCCCACTGTCATAAATAAATTTAAAAATTGTACAGGTAAAAAGACACGTGCCATCATGCCCAGCTTCTCCTCCTCTTCCTCCTTTTTTTTGTCGAGGTAGTGTCTTGCTCTAGCCCAGGCTGACTTGAAAGTCACTATGTAGTCTCAGGCTGCTCTTGAGCTCACAGTGATCCTCCTGCCTCTGCCTCTCAAGTGCTAGGATTAAAGGTGTATACCACCACACCTGGCTCAGCTTCTGTCTTTAAAAAAATGTATTATTTATTTGTGAGGAGAAAGAAAACAGAGAGAGAGAAATGAAAATGGATGTGCCAGGGCCTCCTGTCACTACAAACTTAACTCTAGACACATGCACCACTTTGTGCACCTGCCTTTACGTGGGTACGGGCGATCTGAAGCCAGGCCAGTAGGCTTTGCAAGCAAGTGATTTTACCTACTGAGCCACCTCCCCAGCCCTTCCTCTAGCTGTGTAAGGAAGCAGAGGATTGCTCTTTGAACACTATCCCCTTTGGAAAATCGAAAATCAGATTTTGTGGATCTATGGAGAGAATGGAAAGCTGTGATGGTTGGTGTTGTTCAGTCGGTGGGATTTGGAGTCACCTGGGAGACACACCTCCTGTGAGGGCGTTTCCACAGAGGCTGCATCGACTTCTCCCCCGGAGCAGGTGGTACCTTCCAACTGGAGGCCCAGGCGTGAGGTGGGGGGGGGAGGGGCTGTTTTCTGCTGCCTGTACTTCCTCCTGCGTGTGTCTGTCCCTGGTGCAGCTTTTCCAACATGAGCTCAAAACCAGAGACTCTCCTGTGAGCTGCAGGCCTTCAGCACTGGATTGGAACTGCTGAGTCCCCAGCTTCAAGGACGGGGCAGCCACTGCCTTGCCAGCGTTGCTGGACCACGCAACCCCTCTTGTGTAGGCCCATCTAATAAATCCTGAGCACAGCCGGGTGCACGCCTTTAATCCCAGCACTCGGGAGGCAGAGGTAGGAGGATCGCCGTGAGTTTGAGGCCACCCTGAGTCTACACAGTGAATTCCAGGTCAGCCTGGGCTAGCGTGAGACTCTGCCTTGAGAAAAGAAAAAAGTAAAAAAAAAAAAAAATATCCTGTTCATGATTCGCAGACACACATACATGCATACACACACACACGTGCTCCACTGGCTCTTTCTCTAGGGAGACCTGCCACATACAAGGCCCGAGCAGGAGGATTAGGTGTTGGGTGGAGACCATGGGGCGGAGAAAGGCTGGCCTCTTCTAAGCTGTGCCATGTTCACGTGCCCATAACAGACCATCACTGACTGAAGACCAGTTTGACGTGAGGAATGAGGGTAGTGACAAGACTCTGACAAGCCTGGTTAAAACCCGGGGCACTCCACTTATTAACTAGGTGACCCTGAGCCCACGACAATCTCTCTGTGCCTGGGGGTCTGGGCAAGGCGGGGCTGACATCCTCACATCACTTCCATCGTACATAGCTTGGCACTATAAGGAAGGACCCTTGAGAAATAACTGGGGGACTTTGTTCGTGTTAGCAAGAAAAGCCAAGGCTGCGTCTTTGGAGAACTGAGAAGCACCCTGGCTAGCTCTGCCCTGCGGGCTGTTCACAGAGGGTGTGTCAGGTGCCATGATGCCTCAGGGCAGGACGGGGACCCCTCATGCGAGCACGTAGACCACCCAGAAGCCTCCAGAAGTTACTGACTGACAAGAGTCTCAAGGTAACAGCTGGGGAAGGGAGACTGCTGCCTGCCAGGCCTGCATCGGGGCTCGAAGCACACGTGCGGCTTACGTGGGCTTTGGGGTGATGCAGCTGTCTTTGAGTTACCCATGCTCACCCCTCAGTCATCTGGAAGTCACCCCTCAGTCATCTGTACGTAAGCCCTTGTGCACGCTCTGTAAGCCCAATAAACACACTCGTTCAGTGAGTCAGACCTGAGTGGCACGGCGTCTTTGGTCTGTTGTCAGTCCGCTGTCTGGGGTGAAGATGTGTCTGTTCATGTCTCACTAGGAAAACTCACACAGACCTGCGCAGCACCAGTGTTCTAATGGGATGGCAGGCGCTTTCTCTGTCGGGCTGTGTCACCCACCCAGGGCCTTCCAGAGGCCTGTGCCCAGCTGTGAGCACTGCTCCGTGCCCAGCTCCAATCTTCTGCCCTCTCCCGCTGGACTCGGCTTACCCTCTGCACGTTCTCTCTCTCCCCTCCTCCAGCCCCTTCCTCCTATACTCAGGCAGCATGAAGCCCTTTTCTCTTGCTGCCGTGGTGTGCTGGCTGAACATCAGAACTAATTATTTTTATTTATTTATTTGAGAGAGGGAAAGAAGGAGGGAGGGAGGAAGGGAGAGAGAGAGACGATGGGTGTGCCAGGGTTAGCCACTGCAAATGAACCATAGATACATGTACCACCTTGTGCATCTGGCTTACGTGGGTCCTGGGGAATTAAACCGAGGTCCTTTGGCTTTGCAGGCAAACACCTTAACTGCTAAGCCATCTCTCCAGCCCACATTAGAACTAACTAAATAGCGAAAGCAAGCCATTCTTCAAGACCACACAGCCTCAAGAGACAGGTGGGGGCTGGAGAGATGGCTTAGCGGTTAAGGCAGTTATTTGCAAAGCTAAAGGACCTCAGTTCGATTCCCCAGGACCCATGTACCTAGATGCACAAGGTGGCGCATGCATCTGGAGTTTGTTTGCAGTGGCTGGAAGCCCTGGTGTGTCCATTTTCCCTCTCTCTCTCTCTCTCTCTCTCTCTCTCTTGCTCTGCCTCTTTCTTTCTATCAAATAGATAAATTAAAAGAGAGAGAGAGAGAGAGCAAGAGAGTGAGAGAGAGAGAGACAGGCGGGACCTTTCCTGGGGACTTTGACATACTTGGAGGTCTTCTCCTGACCTTTTACCGGACCGGGGCTGGCAGAGGTCCTGCTGGGATTCCGACATCTGGGTGGCCGACTTCCGGAGGTGGGAGGAGCTCTCTGCTGGAGAGCTTTCCTGTGAGCCCAAGACGGATTTAATGTTAGCTGAAGTTCAAAGACATGGGAAGCTGGTTCTTGGTGTAATCTTGGTGACTTTTCCCCACAGTGTTGGGGAAGGAACTTGGAGCCTGTTGTGGTCAGTTCCTTCTTGCTGGGATGAACATCCAACCAGACAGTTTATGGGAAGAAGGGGTTTATTTCAGGCTTATGAAATCCAGAACTTCTGCCAGGGGTGAAGAAGCAACTTATTTCCATAGACCCAGGCAGACAGAAACAACCATAGCAAGCAAAACACCAACACCATGGGCTGGAGAGATGGCTTAGCAGTTAAGCTCTTGACTGTGAAGCCTAAGGACCCCAGTTCGAGGCACGATTCCCTAGGTCCCACATAAGCCAGATGCACAAGGTGGTGCATGCAACTGGAGTTTGTTTGCAGTGGCTGGAGGCCCTGGTGTGCCCATTATCTCTCTTTCACTTTCTAATACATAAAAAGAAAAATAAACCACCTATACCATCAAGAGCTCAAACTTCTCTGTACACACCTAGGAAAGCTGAACCTAGATCCGCCCACTGACACACTCCCTCTAGCAGGAATCTACCTGCTAGGGGCTCAAGTAGGAAGTTCAATTTTTTGGCGGGGGGTTTCTGAAGTCGGGTCTCATGCTAGCCCAGGCTGACCTGGAATTCACTATGTAGTCTCAGGGTGGCCTTGAACTCACAGCAATCCTCCTACCTCTGCCTCCCGAGTGCTGGGATTAAAGGCGTGCCCCATCATGCCCGCCAGGAAGTTCAATTTTAATAAAACACCTGAGTCTATGGGGCTTACACTTAAACTATCACCTTCAAACTACCACAGGGCCTCAGGCAGACTAGGCAAGCACTCCTCCACGGAGCAACACCCAGAGCCCTAGATATAGAATTCTGAAGGAGGGTATAGGGATGACAGCCAGCTATAAAAGTTGGGTGACATGGGGAAACTGGGCCCTTCACTGAGACTCCCTAGCAGGTAATTTCCACCTTCATAATATCACAGAGTCTTTCCAGGAATTTGTCTAAGAAATATCCAAAAATCTATCTACAAATATAATTTGAGTGAAAAACTAAAAGCAACCCAAAATATTCAAGAGCAGATTGGTTAAACTGATTAAAATATATTCATGTGATGAAAATAGTAAGAGCTGAGAATTATACCAAAGAATTATGATATGAAGAAAATAGTCATTCTAAACAATCAAGACAAGGCCACCATGTTACTTGAAGACCATTATGATTTATTTATTTATTTTTTATTTTTGGTTTTCGAGGTAGGGTCTCACTCTAGTCCAGGCTGACCTGGAATGCACTATGTAGTCTCAGGGTGGCCTCGAAATCATGGCGATCCTCCTACCTCTGCCTCCTGAGTGCTGGGATTAAAGGTGTGTGCCACCATGCCTGGTGTCAATGATTTATTTTTAAAAATTTTTATTCTTCTCATTTTTGGGAGAGAGAGAGGGGGGGAGGGAGGGAGGGAGGGAGGGAGGGAGGGAGGGAGGGAGAGGACTGGGACGCTGGGGCCTCAGCAACTGAAATCAAACTCCAGACACTTGCACCACCTAGTGGACATGTGTAACATCTGGCTAACGTGGGATCTGGAGAGTTGAACCTGGGTCCTTTGGCTTTGCAGGCAAGCATTTTAACCACTAAGCCATCTCTCCAGCCCTGTGATTCTGTTTGTCTAAAAACATATTGAGGGTTTGGAAATGGGCATGGTAAGGGCGCCTTTGGTCCCAGGACTCAGAGGCTGAGGAAGGACGGTTGCACCATGAATTTAAGGTGAGCCTGGGTTACAGAAAGAGTTCCAGGTCAGCCTGGGCTACAGTGAGAACCTGCCTTGAGACTTCTTCTCCAAAACGTGTTGAGGGATTTGGAGTGCAGCGCAGTGGCAGAATGCTTGCCTGCTATGAATGAAGCTTGAGCCCTGGTGTGGTCAACAGACCAAATCAAAGTCCTTAAAACAGCCACCATCTCCAAACAATGGAAACCCATACTGATGGCAACTGTGGAGAAAGAGACTAAGTAATAGAAATCAACATGGTGCTTCTTAAGTGGAAGGATCCAAGTGATTTCTACTTCCTTCTTGCTGTTTTCTAGATCTTCCAAAATTTCTATAGTTAATATGCACATACACGGGACCCTGTGGATGTAATCTCTGCAGTGCCCCCAGACAAAGTGGCGGTGGCAAGCCCAGCAGTGGCAGAACTGCCTCTTACACCCCTCACCTTCCCATAGCACAGTGGGAAACAGTGAACCTTGGGCTTTTTTGTTTATTTGCACGTGTGAGTTTGCACATGTGTGTATGGGTGTGTCAGGGTCTCTTGCTATCGCAAAGAAACACCAGACATTTGCACCACTTTCTGCATGTGGGTGGATGGGAAATTGAACCAGGGGGCCATCAGGCTTTGTAAGCAAGCGCCTTGATCACTGAGCCATCTCCCCAGCCCAGGACTCCTGCCTGGGTTCCTGTTATTCAAGTAAGTGCTTGTTTCTCCAGTCAAGGGGGACAGCTCTGGGGCCAGAGACTCAAAGCCCCTTACTCTTCCTGTCTCCTGGGGTATGCAACTGTCTCCCAGCTACCCGATGGTGCCCAGACCATACCTGCAGGCTGGTGGCCTCCTCTGCCCACCAAGCTTCGAACTCCTTCTGCACCTTCACCTTGGCCCTGTCCATGAGCAGCTGCAGGTGCTCGATCTCCACCTTCAGGGCTTTCAGGCGCGTGAACATGGTTTTGTACCTACAGCGGGGCCAGAGCAGAGGCAGCGAGGCAGCGCTGAAGGCCAGCGGCGTGGACGGAGGGTGAGTGACTGCCAAGGCTGGCGACCTGTGCCTCCCAAGCCTGGCAGTGCTGCCCTGGGATTGGGGCTGGGGCCTGAGAGAACCTGCCAAGGTTAGGACGTGGCACTGGGCTTTGAGTCCATGAGAGAGGAAGACAGTGAGGCTTTGTGTGTGTGTGTGTGTGTGTGTGTGTGTGTGTGTGTGTGCGTGTGTGCGTGTGCGTGTGTGTGTGTGTGTTAGGCCCACGGGGATCATTTCCAAGAACGAGAACTTCCTTTTATTGAGCATTGAGAAGTGTGATGGTTAAGTTTTGGCTGGCAACTTGACTGGATGTATGATCACCATGGAAACATCTCTGGGTGTGTCTATAAGGGTATTTCCAGAAAGGTTTAACTGGGAAGTGGAGAACCTCTCCCCTAATTATGGGTGGCACCATTTCTTGGGCTGGGGTCCTGGACTGAGTAAAAAATAAAAAAGAAGCAGGAGATTCAAGCATCCACTGCTCTCTGCTTCCTGAGTGTGGACTGAATGTGACCAGCTGTCTCATGGTCACAGCTTGAGAGTCCAAGCCATCATGGCTGAACTAAAAGCAACTGTTTCCAAAGACGGGCGTGGTGTGCACGCCTTTAATCCCAGTATTCGAAAGACAGAGGTAGGAGGATTGTCGTGAGTTCGAGGCCACCCTGAGACTCCATAGTGAATTCCAGGTCAGCCTGTGCTAGAGTGAGACCCTACCTTGAAAAAAAAACAGAACAAAACAAAACAAACAAAAGGAATCCTCTCATGGAGTTGCTTCCTGTCAGGTACTGATCACAGCAAGAGGACTGTAACTAACATAAGTCCGCACTGGGCCAGGGGCTCCAGATATACTCATCCATCTAACCCCTTCCCAGTCCAAAGAACGAGACAGGGCCGTTCCCCCCGCCATTGGGCAAACGAGAAACCGAGGGCTGCTCTACACACAGCAGAGACAGAGGAGCCAGGATTCGAACCCAGACATCCTGGCTCCAGAAGCGCACTCTTCACGACCTCACCGTTCCCTTGCTTCATCTTCCTGCCCAGGATCAAAGCGACAGTGCGCTCACTGGCCCACGTACTGGTTTTTGGAATGCGCCCATGAGTCAGAAACCGCCCACAGCAAACGGGCCAAGAGCCAAGCTGAGGACACCATGTGGTTTGGGAGGTGATGCGGCGGCTGGACAGGCGGACCGTGGGGAGGCGATGGGCAGGTGCAGAAGAATGGGGTGAGATGAAAGCAAGGACAGCAAGGAGAGCTGGGGAGGTTCACCCCAGGAGCTCAGCAAGGAGGAGGAGACAGCAGAGGGACACTGTGGGAGCAGGTAGTGCCCGGCTGTCAGGAGTGACCCGAGACCAGCTGTCGGGTGACGCTGCTTTGAGGGTGTGAGGTGGTGGGCTGCTGGGCGTCGGCAGTGCTCGGGGTGTATAGGTGGGGAACGGGAGTGTAGGGGAGTGCTGGAATGACCAGCAACTTTAAGGAGACCCGAGGAGTGTCTCCAGACCCTACTGAGCCAGGTCACTTGAGGAGCCAACAGACACGCTGAATGTGTGAATGACTCAATGGACTAAGCTGTTGGATTGGGGTGCCGCACCCCTGTTTATGATGGAAGCGCCTCACTCAGCAAGCAAGGTCACTTAGGGTCCCTCAGTGGCTAAGGTGACTTCCCAAGATCGAGGAGGGAGGAGGTGAGAGACCACAGCGGGAATTCCTCTCGCTTCCTCTGGGTGGCAGCAGCGCACCGGGCTGGCTGCCTCTGGGGCCTGGCTCGCTGCATTTTGCGCCTGGCCTCCTGCCTGGGCCGTGGTGGTTGTGGTGGTCCTAGACAGCGACACCCCCCACCCCGTCCCGGCTTTCTGCCCTCTAGCTGACTGAGACCCAGTGACCTGAGTCTCCAGGAGTTCTAGCCTTGGGTACCTCCAGGGAATCCCGGAGGTCCACGGGTGGCCCGGGTCAGGCTGCGTATGCCCAAAAGGCAGCCCACCTGCATTTTTCTTCCTCCAGCTGTGTCCGCAGTTGCTCGTCCTGGAGGTCGGGCGCGGTGGGCACCGCCGCGTCCTCTGAGATTCCTGAAGGAGGAAGACGTCGGGGGGTTACACCAACACGGGCGGGGGCAAGTGTGATGGCCAGGGCCCACGACAGCGTTCAAGGGCATCCCAAGATGACCCTGTGAGTTCCTCCTGGAGCCTCTGGGTGGCAGCTGGACTCCAGGAACCCCCGCCCCCTCCCCTTGGTGGCAGCCACCTCTGTCCTCTGGAATGCCCATGGAAGATGCAGGCAGCGGTTCCTGGTTAGAGAGAGAGAGCCCATCCCAGGCCGCCTGCCTCGCGTCTTTGTCCAAACCAGCCGAGGCTCAGGGTGACCTCAGAACCGTGGCCCGTTCTCCACGACTGGGCTCTGAAGCGCAGGCTCCAGGGTCTGAGCAAGCCGGGCAGCGTGAGCACTCAGCCTGCCCCACAGAAGTCAGCATCGCGGCGAGGCCTGGAGACAGGCAGAGAGCTTCAGGGTGATCTGTTGCTACGTGGCCGTGTTCTGTGTCCTGACGCTGTCCTCACAGGGTGGCTGCGGGCTGCCAGTGCTAGCTGCTCATCCTCTGAGGATTCTCTCTGTGGTCATGCTGGGTTTCATTTTAATTTCAAATTGTCATTTATTTATGTATTTATTGGCAAGCTGAGAGAGAATAGGTAGACAGAGAGAGAGAGAGAAAGAATGGCTGCACCAGAGCCTATACCCATTGCAAATACATGCGCCACCTTGTGCATCTGGCTTTATGTGGGTACTGGTGAATCGAACCCTGGTCATTAGGCTTTGCAGGCAAGCGCCTTAACTGCTGAGCCATCTCTCCAGCTCCCCATGCTGGGTTTCTTAGCCCCACAGAGGCGGAGTTGTCATGTCCTATAGAAGGAACTTGGTATGGTCCACCTGCTTCCCGGACTCCGCCCTGATGGCACTGGTCTGAGGTGAACACCGGGCCGCTTTTACCAGTAAGAACATGGAGGTTCAAGGTTAGACCGCCCAAGCCCTGTGGCTAACTTCTGGAACCAGGGTCCAGATCTTGCAAAACCCCAGATCTGGGCTTATCTGATTGCCAGGGACCCACTATGCAGGGTTCCCCAAGCCACAGGCACAGGAAGCCCCGGTAGCAGAAATAGAAGCCTTCTGTTTTCTTCGTCTTTTTGCAACTGGGGCAATGATGCCTTCCTCGGCACAGAAACAAGGGCTGAGGAGACGGCTCAGCCAGTACTGCCTGTCAAGCACGAGAACCTGACTTCATTCCCTGTAACCCATTAGACATGCTGGCTGCGGTAGGGTGTGCCGGTCGGGGGTGCGGGCCAGCCCAGTGCTGGGGAGGCAGAGACAGGAGGATCTGTGAGGTTTGCTGGCCAGCCTGATTAGCCCACTTGGCGGGTTCCAGGCCACTGAGAGATCCTGTCTCAAGAAGTGGAGGATTATGACACCCGAGGCTGCCTTCTAGCCCCCACATGTATGAGCACACACGTGCATGTACACTCACATGTGCACACACCCACACGTACTGGCATGTGTGTGCGCGCACACATAAAACAGCAGCCCTCTGCTCCAAACAAAAACTTCTCATTCTATGTTTTTTCCTCCCTCCCTCCGTCCTTCTCTTCCTCCGTCCGTCCCTCCCTTCCTTTCCTTCTTCCTTCCTTCTTTCTTCCCTTCCTTCCTATTTATTTATTTCTTGGTTGTTTTTTGCTTTTCAAGGTAGGGTCTTGCTCTGGCCCAGGCTGACCTGGAATTCACTATGGAGTCTCCGGCTGGCCTCAAACTCACACTGATCCTCCTACCCCTGCTCCCGAGTGCTGGGACTAAAGATGTGCACCACACACCTGGCTTCTCTCTCTCTGTCTTTCTTTCTCCCCTCCTCTCTCTTTTCTCTTTCTTTCTTCTGTTTTCTTTCCTCCCTCTCTTCTTTTCTTTGAGGTAGGGTCTTACCCTAGCCCAGGCTGACCTGGAATTCACTCTGTAGCCCTGGCTGTCCTTGAACTCATGGTGATCCTTTTTACCTTAGCTTCTCTAGTACTGGGATTATAGACATGAGCCACCACACCTGGAACATTTTGTATTTCTATAGCGAGTGAATTGCTAATGGTGACTATTCGCTGAACACCCTCTCTCTGCTGGGTCCTGCCAAGTTCACAAGGCACTGGACTAGGCTCTCTGTGCACCATCATGTTCTCAAAACAACCACATGGGGAAGGCATCACATCTCATTGCAGCTAGATTCTTTGCCTAGGCGGGACCACAAAAAAGTCAAGGTCAAGCCGGGTGTGGTGGTGCACGCTTTTAATCCCTGTACTTGAGAGGCAGAGGTAGGAGGATAGCCATGAGTTCAAGGCCAGCCTGAGACTGCATAGTGAATTCCATGTCAACCTGAACAAGAACGAGACCCTACCTCAACCCCCAATCCCCGTAAAAAACAACAACAACAAAAACCCAAAACAAAACAAAGGCCACATAGCTTGGAAGGGGCAGAGGGGCGTGGGACCTCATTCTTTTTCTGGTTCCAGATGTTTATGCCAGGCCTCCTGGTCCCAGTCTTGTGTTGGGTAGCAGCTTTGTTCTGCATAGCCTCCATTTAGCCTGGGTCAGTCTAGACAAACCTTCACAGCTTTTATGAGCAGTTTTCCAGTGCATCCTGTTCAGAGTGGCAGTCCTTCCGATCCTGGGCGCAGCGCTTCCCGCTTCCAGGGGGGTTTAGCCTGCAGAGATGCCCCACACTGCCAGGCTGCTCTTCTCTCCCCTCTGGCTTCCTTGTGGACTTGTTGACTGTTCCTCTTTGTTTTTCCTTTCTTTCTTTCTTTCTTTTTTTTTTTTTTTGGTTTTACAAGGTAGGGGTCTCACTGTAGTGCAGGCTGACCTGGAATTCAGGCTGGCTTCGAACTCATGGTGATCCTCCTACCTCTGCTTCCCAAATACTGGGATTAAAGGCATGTACCACAATGCCCAGCTTGACTGTGTCTTTTTAAAAAATTTATTTTTGTTCATTATTTATTTACTTGAGAGTAACAGACAGACCAAGAAAGGCAGACAGAGAGAGAGAGAGAATACAGAATGGGGTGCACCAGGGCCTCCAGCCACTGCTAATGAACTCCAGATGCGTGTACCCCCTTGTGTATCTGGCTAACGTGGGTCCTGGGGAAGCGAGCCTCGAACCAGGGTCCTTAGGTTTCACAGGCAAACGCTTAACTGCTAAGCCATCTCCACACCACCCCCCACCTTTTTCTAAAGGCAGGATCTCACTCTAGCCCAGGCTGACCTGGAATTCACTCTGTACTCCCAGACTGACCTTGAAGTTATGGCCATCCTTCTACCCTTTGCTTCCCAAGTGCTGGGATTAAAGACATGCACCACCACACCCAGCTTGAATGGGCCTTTTTAGTGTCACGGATATATATATGGCAAGTGGTCATGAGTCTGTCTTTTATCTTTGAGGCCTCTATTCCTTATGTCAAGTGAACAAGTATCTTATTCTGTCTTCTCAGCAAGGAGACATGGAGACCTCAGACTTCCCCAACTGGAGATGATATTATCACTCCAGGGGAAGATCTGACAGGACTGCCTGTCCACATTATGCAGGGTGCTCCAAACCCCAAGTGCAGGAGGCCCGGGCGGCAGGAAGTGGGGGGGCCTTCTGTTTCCTGTGTCTTCCAGAGAGCTTTGTCTAGATGTTTGGTGCACGGGCCATACTCTATGCCGCGTTCGTTTGCTGGCTTCGTCTCTTTGAAAAATGCCAGATGCCTAACACTGAAGGTAATATATTAATATCAAACTAATAGCGGGAGGACGTTAGATGGACTGACATTTCCTTGCTTAAAATTCCAGGAGTAGGACCCTCCATCCAGCAGCTTGCTAAAACAGAACTGTCTTTCTTCTTCTTCCTTTGAATGCTTTTGGCTCTGCTACCAAGGGCACCGGGGGACTTGGTGAAGTCCTGCTCTGAGGCCAGCGCACAGAGAGGCGTGAAGGAATGGCCCTGGCTTTGCATGGGGGTGGGGTCTCTTGTGGTTCCATGGGGCAGAGTCAAAGGGTGCACGGGGGTGAAGGCGGGAGGGTGGAGGAAGGCCACTGAGCCTCAACATGCATGGTGGAGACAGACTCCTGCCTCGCCCACGCCCGTGGTCGCTTCGGTGGGTACTCTCCAGGCTCCCTGGCAGGTGTCCTAGAAGTGGGGGTGCTCAGGAGCCTTAGAAGGGAAGGGAGAATTCTGAATGCGGCTGACGTAGAATGGAAAGGCTGTGTCAGCTCCCACTGGTGGAGTCGCTGGGTCCTGTCACTGTGTGTCACTTTGTCACTACTGCAGTGGGAATGGGTTGTCACTGTTCTACAGAATGGACCACAGCTCGACGGGCTAGGGGGTGTGTGCAACACTATGGGGCTACCATAGAGCTCTAGTCCCTTTAAAAATTTTATTTACTTATTTATTTGCAAGCAGAGAGAGATAGAAGACAGACAGAGAGAACGGGCATGCCAAAGCCTCCAGCCGCTGCAAACTCCAGATGTACATACCCTTTTGTGTATCTGGCTTTATGTGGGTACTGGGGAATCAAACTCAGGTCATTAGGCTATGCAGGCATGTGCCTTAACTGCTGAGTCATTTCTTCAGCACCCTCCAGTCCCCCTTAAAAATATTTATTTATGAGAGAGAGAGAGAGAGAGAGAGAGAGAGAGAGAGAGAGAGAGAGAGAGAATGGGTGCACTAGGGCCTCTTGCTGCTGTAAACAAACTCCAGACTTGTGCGCCACTTTGTGGATCTTGCTTTAGGTGGGTACTAGAGCATTCCACCCAAGCCAGCGTGTTTTGCAAGCAAGTGTCTTTAGCTGCAGAGCCATCCCCCCAGCCCTTATTTCTTCTTGTACTTACGTAACAAATGACTGTTAGTATTTGTGTACCCTAGTACCCTCCTTCCAGGAGGATTCTAGTGGCTGAGATGGACCCTCAACCAACAAGACATTGTGTCTACAATAAAATCAGTTGAAAAGCATGAGGTAAAAAGGATAAAAGTGACTGGGCGTGGTGGCGCACGCCTTTAATCCCAGCACTCGGGAGGCAGAGGTAGGAGGATCACCATGAGTTCGAGGCCACCCTGACATGACATAGTGAATTCCAGGTCAGCCTGGACTAGAGTGAAACCCTACCTCAAAAAAAAAAAAAAAAAAAAAAAAAACAGGGCTGGAGAGATGGCTTAGCGGTTAAGCGCTTGCATGTGAAGCCTATGGACCCCGGTTCGAGGCTCGGTTCCCCAGGTCCCACGTTAGCCAGATGCACAAGGGGGCGCACGCGTCTGGAGTTCGTTTGCAGTGGCTGGAAGCCCTGGCGCGCC
This sequence comes from Jaculus jaculus, assembly GCF_020740685.1. Lineage (NCBI taxonomy): Eukaryota > Metazoa > Chordata > Mammalia > Rodentia > Dipodidae > Jaculus > Jaculus jaculus. The sequence goes on from NC_059109.1 coordinate 7,662,772, forward strand.
CATTCTCTCTCTCACTCTCTATCTGCCTCTTTCTCTCTCTGTCACTTTCAAATAAATAAATAAATAAAAATCTTTTTAAAAACAACAACAACAACAACAAAAAGGATAAAAATCTAGAGCTGGTAGAGGAAGGCTTAATGTTACCTGGGGAGGCCTCTTGGTGGAACGGACAGCAGGCCAGAGTCCTGAGGGCAGGGAGGGAACAAGCGTGTGCGACAGTCAGGGGACAGGATGTCGCCACATGTGGGAAGGGCCCGAGGCAGGAGCCTGCCTTGTTCCTGTGAGGACTGGTGAGAAGATGGGCATGCCTGGGGCAAACTGGTAAAGGAAAGAGTAGTGGGGAATGAGGCCAGTGGTGAAACTGAGGCAGGGTCTGCTAGGACCTGTTAAGGACCTGGCTTTGGGGGAGATGTGAGGCTGCGGGGTTCTGGGGAGGGGAACGGCTTGACGCATTATTCCTTTGTGGTTGACAAGACAGAGCTATGCCACACTGAAGAGCAGCTAATGTGCGGTGGCGCCAGGATTCTGTAAGCCTGGGGAAAGGGCCTGGGAGAGAAGGCTGGGGCAAGGGAGCTTGGACAATCAGGATGAGGGCACGGTACACTCCCAGGACACAAGCTACCCACGGAGTCATGACAACAGGATGGGCCTGGGGCCAAGGGTGAGGTTTGTAAAGCAGCGCCCATTGTAGCCGGCCAGGAGGCAAGCCGTGAGGAGTCCAGCCTGGGAACTCCAAGGGAAGGGGAATGAAAGCAGCGGAATGTGGACCGGAGGGGAGGGAGAAAGAAGTGAAAGGGCACTGGGCTTGAAGGTTTTTGTCCCCACTGGGACCCCAGCCAGGGACAGAACCTACAGTCACCAGAACAAAGAGTACAGAGAGCACTCTTTTTAAGGACAGGATTCCGGCTGGAATGACAGCGGAGGAGGTGACAGCCTGCAGAGGCCCGTGAGGTCACTGTCCAGAGCAGACAGCTCCAAAGCACACAGAATAACCCAGGAGAAAGGGTTTGGTTCCGCTGCAAGAACTCTGGACCTGAACCTCATACAAACAGGTCCTGAGCAGGAGGATAGACAGACAGACAGACAGACAGACAGACAGACAGACAGACAGACAGGGGCTGGGGCAACACAGTCCCTTCCTGGCCGGGGACGACCTGCTAGGATGTAGGCCTCTCCCACCTGTCCCGATTGCACCCCAAAAGTCTCTCCCCCTTTCCTTCCTAACCCACGGTCTCTCTTGCACATTCTCCCACACAATTACCCAGTACCTGGCATGCGCACAATCTCATTTCTTTGGTTTAGTGGCTCTCAACTGGGGGTGCGCACCAGAGTGGCTTAAGGAGCTTGTGGGAGCCCTGCGACAGCTGGGCCCCAGCCCAGACCTGCTGCATTTGGATTTGCTGGTGGGGCCCCTGGAGGTCCCGGTGCTGCCCCTTGTTACGGAATCTGCTTGAGACTTTGAACCCAAAAAGGAGCTACTGAGACTCCGGGGCGTGCACACGTTTACATGGGGTGGCGTGAGGGGCCCGACATGCTCGCAGGGCCCCTGCCTGCCTTGCGGATTCCTGGGGGCCACTGTGATGGAGTGGGTGACGGGACTCAGGATTTCGTGGGAAGCAACCCTGATTGTTGGTGAATATGGAGCTGCCTGCGCTTGGCCTCATGGGCGCCCAGCAGAACCTGCCTAACATCTACCGCGAGGGTCATCTTGGGTTGTCCTCACGACTCGCACCCCAGATGGGACCTGGGTCGCGCCGCGGCCAGGCAGAGCGAGGCTGAGAGCCCAGCCCTGTCTTAACTCCAAAGCTGGTGTGGTTTTCAGTGTCCTTGGCGAGCCATCCTGGTAATGAAGGGAAGGGAGCTGCAGGTAGAGTGCCTTTCAGATCTGTGGCAGGACCGGAGGGAGAGAAGAACTCGGTCTCTTCCCTGGGTGCTGGCTTGAAGACTGACCTTTGCTCACCCAGATCCACAGCCCGCCCTGGAGCTCACTGGGCACTTGCGGTTTTCCCCCCGCAGGCTGGGAGTGGCTGCTGAGGTCGCCCCCATCCACATCAGCTCGAGGATCTCCCCAGGCCCAGCTTGTCCTCTCTTCTACCAGGCTGGGAATGGTCAGGAACGTACTAGTGACATTTCTGACCATGCTGTAAAGCTACGGGCTTCCACAGGGCGCAGGCTGTAACGCGGCTGAAGGTCTGGCGTGGGAGGCGACTGCGGGCTAATGTGGTTTTTCCATGGGCTGATGAGGCATCGGCGCTGGGGAGGCATTTCCACTGACATCACAGCTATCCAGTGGATGATTTATTTGCTCAACACTTACTCTGGGCCTCCTCGGGCTAAAGCGCCTCACAGAGCTGTAGATCACTCAGCCTCACCTTGTTTGAGGAGTCAAAGTGTCTATACTTACAAGACTAATGGTATCAGTAGCTCAATTACCACAATGGTCAACCGCTCGGGGGCTGGCGTCTGCCTTCCCCATCATATAATGGCTCAAACTTATTGTCAGCCGGAGTCATCATGGCCTGACAGGGCCTCTGTGCGGTCATCCATCTTGGTGTTGGCTCTGTGGAGCATCTTGGCTGCAGATGGCATGCCTGAACTTCACTGTGTGACGAAGAAACCGACAGATGTGTGCTATGCTTGGGAATTCCTGGGACACGCTCATTGCTGCGCCCTGTGCCCTGCTCAGGCTGTCTGGCTTCCTCACAGGGCCAGCGGCCCCTCTCCAGGAGCCGCAGCAGAAATGGACTGCCAGCCGGCTTGGAGCAAAGGACAGGCCAGGCATCCCCTAGCAGGTGACTGTCCCCCACTTCTTCCATGTGAACAGACCTCCTCTTCTCCCTAGCTCCTGGTCCTCCTCTACCTCCCTGGCACCTCTACCCTTCCTCCCCTGTGAACTGCGGAGGTGCAAACCACAGAGGTTCTGTGTATGCTGCAGATCAGTGACATCTGATGGAGCCTGGAACTGAAGAGATTCCCAGTCACTCACTCTTCATCTCAGCTTTGTGGCTGCCTCTGCTTCATGACCCTTTCTCTCCTGACAGCTCTCTGTGATCTCTTCTCTCCTCACAGCTCTCTGTGATCTCTTCTCTCCTCACAGCTCTCTGTGACTCCTTCTCTCCTCACAGCTCTCCTTGACCCCTTCTCTCCTCACAGCTCTCCGTGACCCCTTCTCTCCTGACAGCTCTCCGTGACCCCTTCTCTCCTCACAGCTCTCCGTGACCCCTTCTCTCCTCACAGCTCTCCTTGATCCCTTCTCTCCTCACAGCTCTCCGTGATCCCTTCTCTCCTCACAGCTCTCCGTGATCCCTTCTCTCCTCACAGCTCTCCGTGACCCCTTCTCTCCTCACAGAGCTCCATAATCCTCTCTCTTGCATTTGCATGGCACCACAATTCTTTCCCCCAGTACCTCAGCTCCATCTTTTGTTTTCCTGTCCCCAAAGCCTCTCTCTTACACTGGCTCTGGACTCTTCCCCTCCCACCCACCCTTCAGCATCAGGCCTATGCAGACAGCTCTTTCCTACTCTCCAGCCCACCACCACCTCCTTACTTCTCTGTCAGAATATGCTGGTAATTTTGAGATTGGGGGTATCTGTCTTAAAGACCTAGGTACCTTACAATGCTCTTGCCTGTCCCTTCGCCCCCTCAGTGACCCATGGAAACCACATGCCTGGGTCTCCGTGGCTTCCCAGAAAAACCTAAGTAGGAACCTTGACACCCCTAAAATCCATTACATCTTTACCACCTGGAGCCAGCCAGTGTGGCTGGCGTGTTCTCAAGAAACACAGACCTGCGGGAAGGTGGTTTGCCTGTGTGCCAGCGAGTCTGACTCAGGCCTTTCTCCTCCCGTAAGACCCACGTCATGATGACGGGTGGGGAAGACCAGTTCCCTTGACTAGATTGGTAGGGAAGTTTGGAGACTTTTAAGGAATTGCTTTGAAGGCTCTTAATAAAGGTGTCTCCTGCTACTTTGGAAAAAAATATGTCAACTACTTGCCAATTTGTAAATCAGTCTGTTGACTGGGCAATAATTTATCATACACTGGAGTCACAAGTGAGCTCACGGTAGTTCCTGAACATTCTCAAAGATGGCAAGAGCTGGCTGAACAACCAAGATCCTCATGTAACCTTAGATGAGGGCCAAAATCAATGCTTGAGGAGAAATGTTCAAAAAAGAGCCTGCAGTTGCCTCCAGCCCACCTCATCCCCTCCCAGGGAGCAGGGTGTGGAGATGCATTCTCCTCTCTGTGAGGCTGTAAGGAGTCCACTTGGAAAGCTTAGTGAGTCCACTTGGAAAGCTTAGTGAGAACCCCTGGAGGTCCAAGTGTGCCGGGGAGGGCTTGGGCACCAATGTCCGATGGCCATTCAGGGAAGACCTGGACGAACTTTCTGTGGACCAGCAGCATGGGTTGCACACTGGCCACCTTGGATCAGCCAGTAAACATTTAACCACCAGTTTTTTGGTTTGTGTCTTTTGGAATTATCTGTCATTATGTTTAGCATTTCTTTAAAAACTGTATTTATTTATTTATCTATTTGCAAGGGGAGAGAAAGAGGGAGTGGAAGAGAAAGAGAAAATAGGCATGGCAGGGCTTCTAGCCACTACAAATGAACTCCAGACCCATGTGGCTATGTGGATACTGGGGAATCGAACCTGGGTTGTTAGGCATTGCAGGCAAATGCCTTAACTGCTGAACCATCCCTCTTAGCCCCCCTCTCTCCTTTTTCTTCTTCTTCTCCTTCTTCTTCTTCTTCTTCTCCTTCTTCTCCTTCTTCTTCTGCTTTTTAAAAAAGTATTTCTGTTGTCAGGGCTCCTGTCATGGCTGACCACAAGTTACCCGTGTGATGTTTCTGAAATAGGAGTTGGGAAGTGTGGCGGTTTGAATCAGATGTCACCCACACTCTCACTGTTTTCAATGCTTCAGCCACAGTCTGGGAGGTGGAGACTTGCTGGAGGGGGTGGGCTCAGGGGGTGTTAGAGCCCAGCGTCTCCCTTGCCAGAGCTCAGCTCACTATTGCTGCCATCATCCACCTGCTGTGGTAGAGGTGATGTCCGGCCTCTGCTCTATCGTGGTTCCCCTGCCATCATGAAGCTTCCCCTTGAGATAAACAAACCCTTTCCTCCCACCAGCTGCTGTGGGTCCGGTGTTATGTTCCAGCAATGCAACAATAACCACAACAGGAAGACATGTACACAACAGGCTCTCATAAGCCGGTGTAAGCTGGCTCTAGCACACTCCTGGATCCACACAGAAGGAAGCCAAGAGTCTTCTTCTGTTTTCTTTTTGTTTATACAACCTGGAGTTTCACTCTAGCCCAGGCTGACATGGAATCCACTCTTATGTCCCAGGATGGCCTCAAACTCATAGCGATCCTCTTACCTCTGCTTCTGTTTTGTTTTTTTCAAAGTAGGATCTCACTCCAACCCAGGATGACCTGGAATTCACTATATAGTCTCAGGGTGGCCTAGAACTCAACAGCAATCCTACTATCTCTGTCTCCTGAGTGCTGGGATTAAAGGAATGTGCCACCACGCCTAACATGATCCTTTTTAATAGGGCCACTTGAGTGTAGTGGGACCTCAGGAGAAAGGAACATGGGGTGGAGAGCCTTAGCTGCTGAGCCATCTCTCCAGCCCCATGCCTGGCATTTATATGTGGGGATTGAACTCAGGTCCTTGTGTTTCCAGAGCAGACGTTTTCCTGACTGAGCCATCTCCTCAGCCTTGACAACGACCCATTCTTGCTGCTTGTTTTGCTTGTGATGAACAACGACTGATCAGTTGTTGCTCAGTTCCTGTTTCGCAGAGAGAAAGAACACCCCTCCTGCTAGGTTTAGGGACAGCGAGAGAACAATAAAACAGCACCCTTCACGGGCATTCCTCTGCACCGTGAAAACATGCCAGATACAGCATCTGCAGCTATTAAGCAAACCCTACTAGAAATTACCAGGTACCTGGAGGAGAAAATGAGAACCAGTAAATTTTATGTTTTCTCCTTCAAGTGAAGTGATCCTGACAGACTCGTAGTGAGGGGCATTAAGATTGATCAGAACTGGATCGGGACTCTTGCTTTACTATCCTGTCCAGTATCACAGCAAGGCTAAGAAAACAGTAATTGATCTCTGAACCTGTGGAATCGAATTCTTCATTGAGTTCTGGGGGATTATCATAACCCATTTCCCGACAGCTCAGAACATGAGCTAAATCACACACCCCTTTCTACTTCTGGATTTTGAAAACAATTTAGGTAATTTGCCAGGGTTATTTCTTCTTTCTTGTTCTTTTTATTAAAAAAAAAATACTTAATTTATTTATTTGAGAGACAGGGGGGAGAGAAAGAGAAAGAGAGAGAGAGAGAGAGAGAGAGAGAGAGAGAGAGAGAGAGAGAAAGAGAGAGAATGGGCACAACAGGGCCTCTAGCCACTGCAAATGAGCTCCAGACACATGTGCCATTTTGTGTATCTCGCTTATGTGGGGCCTGGGGAATTGAACCTGGGCCCTTAGGCTTTGCAGGCAAACTCCTTAACCACTGAGTCATCTCTCCAGCCCTCCACAGCCCTCCATCTTTATTGCTTGGTAACATTACAGAGTTGGTGGGAGCTTCTTGGCACCCTCTACAATCCGCTGTCCTTCCTCCCCAAAGATGACGCCATCAGGAGCACTCAGCCTCTCCTCCTGGTTTGATTATTCTCTGTCTGATGTTCTTTCAGCACCACGCAGTGATTTCCTGACCTAAGAGGAAGATGCACAGGTGTCCCCTGTGGAAATGACTGTCTGACCAAACACTTGGACAAGTGTGTTTTAAGCATCTTTAATTATGTTCCACAACAAAAGCTCTCCCCTAAGGAATAGCACTGAAAAAAAAAAAAAAAAGGGAATTTACATAAATGGAAGTCAGCTTCCCTTACAGTATATATTCCTCAGCACGCTTCTTTCTTTCAGTTTCGGTTGCATCGCTGAGATTCATTCACGTCGCTACGAGCAGGTCTGCTGCGTGAGTTGTCCATTCCCTGTGGCTTTCCGCGGTGCGAGCATACGACGGTCCCAGCTTGTTTCTTTGCTCCCTGACCTGGGACCTCTGGATTCTCTCTGTTTTAATTTTTTTTTTTGCTATTATTTATTTATTTTAATAGTTATGGACATACTCAGTGTGTAAACAGCACATGTTGGTACCATCCTTACCCTCATCCCTGTCCCCCACCCAAGGGACCCTCTCCGTTTTCATTTTTGT
>NC_059109.1:8887500-8895000 GCF_020740685.1 Jaculus jaculus
AGAGCAAGCCCATCCTCCTCCATCAGAGTTTCAGGCTTAGAGAAGGAACTCTGGAAACTCCAGGAAGAGCCAGGATTCAGACCACGGGCAATTTGGAGCCCGAGTAGCTTACTCCCTCTCTCCCAGTTCCACTTACCTCAGCATAAACTGAGCTCTGATCCAGGATTCCACTGGCCCAAGGGCTCACCATGGCTTTGTAAGGAGGACTGAGCGGTATGGCGAGTGCTCCTTCCCCAGAAAGGGGTTGGGTGTGTCTCAGAGCCATTCTACCTCCGAGACCCTTGGCAGGTGGATGGGGCCCGGATGTGTATATGGGAATGCCACCAGCCTACAGCCGACTACCATGAAGCATCCTCAGAAGGTCATCCACCCGTGAGTGGTGGGAAAGTGAATCCCTTGGTTTCATGAGCAAGGACTGAAGGACTGAGCAGGGACATTGCTGTGACCACTGGCCTGGTTTTACTAGCTATTGACTTCTGAGGTCAGCCAGGATTACAGCATGCTCTCTCTCTCTCTTTCAGTGTCTGTGTGTGTGTTGGGGGGCGGGGGGGAGACCATTGCATACAAGCCATCCTAATGATGGATTTTCCTCCATCTTGACTCTTCTGAATAACCCTTCCATGAACAACTTTGTGCCTACGTCTTCACCCAGATTCTTATTTCTTTGTTCAATAAGTTCCCTGAAGTGGAATCACCGGGCTAAGAGCATGACCAGTTGTCTTCATATGTGTGCCTGCGTGGGATGTGTGTGAACGTATGTGAGCGGAGAGGCACGTGTGCCACAGCACTGAATGTATGTGAGCGAAGGGGCACGTGTGCCACAGCATGTGGGTAGAGGTCAGAGGGCAGCCTCAGGGGCTGGTGCTTGCCTTCCATTTTGCTTGAGACAGAAACTCTTGTTCGCTGCCCACGAGACTGAGGATTCTCTGGTCTTTACCTCCCATCTGGAATTACAGATGTCCATGCCACTCCATCTAGCTACATATGGGGGTTCTGGGGATCCGAATTCAGTTCCTCACACTTGCATGACAAAAGCTTTATTCCTTGAGCCACCTCCCCAGTCTGGGGCTGACCATGATTTAATGGTATTTTTCTATGAAGGAGGAAAAGAGAGAGAATGGGCACGCCAGGGCCCCCAGGCACTGCCAACAAACTCCAGACGTGTGTGCCCCCTTGTGCCCACATGCGACCTTGCATGCTTGTGTCATTTTGTGTGTCTGGCTTAGGTGGGACCTGGAGAGTCAGACGTGGGCCCTTAGTCTTCCTGGGCAAGCAAGTGCCTTACCTGCTCAGCCATCTCTCCAGCCCAGGACTGACCATTTTTAAGGCTGTTCATACATTTTTTAAAATTACTTTTTTTTGTTTGTTCTTACTTATTTGAAAGAGAAAGAGGGAGGGAGAGAGAGAGAGAGAGAGAAAGAGAGAAAGAGAGAATGGGCACGCCAGGGCCACTGCAAACGAACTCCAGACACATGTGCCTCTTGTGCATCTGGCGAAAGTGGGTCCTGGGGAATTGAGCCTTGAACCGGGGTCCTTAGGCTTCACAGGCAAGCGCTTAACCGCTAAGCCATCTCTCCAGCCCTCTTCGTACATTCTTGGTGGCTGCAGCTTTAGAGCCAAGATAGTGAGGTGGAGGCCCCGGTAAACAATTTCCCAGAGAGCTCCCAGCAGGTGCTGCGGCATGTTTCTACACACTCCCCCACGTCTCTGCGTGATGGAGATTGGCGGCATCTCTGCTTCACACGGCATCATGTTGCCCTCCATCTTGCAACACATCTCCAGAACCCCAACATGCAGAAGGTCCGACTCCCACACCCCACACCCCCAGGGGCCGCCTGCCCGCCCAGACACGCCTCACCAGCCTTACCCTGTGGCTTGTTACCCCTCAGCTCTTTGGCTAGGCTGCAAGCCCAGTTCCCTCGCCTGGCACTTGCAGACATGGACCTAGCCCCGCACATCCGCCTTCTTAAAGGGGGTCTCCATGTCCGATGAGAGGTGCCAGGAGGAACTGGAGGCATTACCTAGCTAGTGAGGTACTAGCAGGCTTGGGGCTGGGCATTGTGGCTGAGCCAATGCCTCTTAGTCTGTCGAAACAAAGGCTGCCCCTGTAGACCCCAATCACTGAACACGAGAATGCGCAGGGAGTCACAGCTCTGGCCCTGGGAAGAGACATGACATCCGCAAGTACCCAAAGGTCATAAACTGATCAAACTCTGTAATATTTCTGTCCAGCAGGAAGCTTTCTGATAAGAACAGAGGCATGCATTTGCCCCTCTTGTAAGGGTCAAAGCAATAGGCCTGTCAATCACCTGGGCAGGGCAAAGTCCTTAAGGAAAAAAAAAAAAAGAAAGAAAGAAAATTGTTCCGAAAAACGTTGGGAATTGTATACAACTTACCTAAAACGTACTGTAGCACGATAGTCCCTTTGGCCGTGGCCGGATCTCACAACCTGACTCTGAACTCTCTTCTATGCGCCTTGTCCAGATTCTTTCCACAGTGATCACAGGGACCAGGGAGCCAAAGAGAGCGTAGAGCGAGATGCCAGTGTGTTGGGCAACGAGGCATTCCACTGGAGGAGAGGGTAAGATGGGCCTGGACCCTAGCATCATCCCATGGAGGGACCCCAGGGCACAAGAGAGAGGAGTGCCTCTCCTTATTGTGTCTGTGAATACAAAAACAAAGAAAGAGGGTGGCTCAAAGTGCAGGGAGGGATTCAGGTTACCTGAAGGGACAGCTGGGGCGATGGATCGCGGAGCCCGCTTTCTACGGGGGGAGATGACCAGTCTGTGGTTCAAGAAGTCTGCTCCGTAAAGAAAGCGGTGCAGCCTGCATTCCCAGAAATTGCGGCTACCTCTCAGAGCTTCCCTTGGCTCACTGGGACAGGGGAATGAGAGGGATCTTGGAACATAGTCGTGTAAGGTCCTGGGGCTGGGGGTCTCCCTCCATGGTCTGTTCCACGGGCTGCAAGCTAGGAGCTGCGCCTTAATGCTTAGCAAGCCATTCGGCCAGCGTACCCCAGTTTATCCCAGGGAAGTGTAGAACCCGAGCATGTGTGTTGTCAGGAGTGGAGGCCCCGGATGCCCCTCTGATCGATTTGTCTTTCACTCCCTTCCCAACTGCTGGAGTACTTTGAAGCAGGCAACATAAATTCCTATTAGCATGCATATGAACTCCCAAATTCCTCAACAGAATGACTGACACCACCTACAGCCATTAGCCTGGAGTTGGTTTTCTAAATCCAGTTTGTTCTTCCTTTTGCAGCAATTACTCCCCGCAACCTCCACCTCAGGCCCAAGGGTCCTTCCGTGGCCTCTGGCCCCAGTCCCAGATCCATGACAGGTTCCTAGGCAGCAGGGAAACAGCAGACCATCCCCGGCGGTCAGGACCAATCAACAGACATCTTCTCCGAGGGAGGACTGTCCACGGCCCCGCCCAGGCCTCCGCTCAGTTCTGTGGGGTGAGCAGCAAAGGGAGGAGGAGAAGGCAGAGACTCTTCCTGGAAGAAAGGACTCACACCAACGCTGGCACTGCCGTTCGCCATCTATAAAAAGTATTCCCCAGATGCTGTCATCACGGGTTTGGCACAACAGTCACATGAAATAGATCACTGTCCCCATTTTATAAATGAAGACACTGAGGTCCACGTAGGTAACGAATGCACCGGCGTCGAGAGCTGAGGGCTGACGGCAAGGATTTCAAACCGTCCACACACAAAAATGCAACTCTCACCAGGCGTGGTGGCGCATGCCTTTAATCCCAGCACTCGGGAGGCAGAGGTAGGAAGATCGCTGTGAGTTCGAGGCCACAGTGAATTCCAGGTCAGCCTGAGCTAGAGTGTGACCCTACCTCAGAAAACAAACAAACAAATAAATAAATATAAAAGCTATAAAGTTGTTTGAAGGGTTAATGAAGTTCTAAAGTTGCTAAGACAAGCTGACCCTGAAACACATTTGAGAATGAAAAGCCAAATTCCTTAGTAATAACACATCCCCAGATCCTGGGCCTGGGAAAAAAAAATACAGCTCTCTCCTCAAAGGGAGTAAGAGAGAGTTTATTTTGGAGACAGGTATGGGTGACCGTGGCCCTGGGAACAGAGAGTCAGGTTACCTCAAATACTATGTTCCAAAGTGGTGCCAATCTTATGGAGTTTTTATAGTAACAAAACAAAAAAAGTCATAATTCAAGGTATTTTCAAAATATGTTGGTGGGGAGCTATAGAAATAGCTCAATGGTTGAAGACGCTTGCAAAGTCTGACAGCCCAGGTTCGATTCCCCAGTGCCCACTTAGAGCCTGATGCACAAAGTGGAGCCTGCATCTGGGGTTCACGGGCAGTGGCTCTGGCATGCCCATTCCCCCTCTCTGTCTCTCCCTTCCTCTCTCTTTCTACTTAAGTAAATAAATACAAAGGATGTTGGGGGAAACATCAGGTAGGTGGTTACAGAAGAGCAGGGAAGTCCGTGATACAGTCCTCAGATGCCATCCAGTGACATTCTTAACCTCTGGTTTACATTCATGTGGGTGGAAGTTAGCAGTTTTTGCTACATTTCAAAGAGGAATTTACTAGATAGTTACAAGGATATTATAGCACATACAGAAGTGGGCAATCAATGGCTATTTAGGGGTTGAAGATCGCTCCAGATAATTTGGCTCTGGACCTGAAATATTCCAGCTCTCCACAACCACAGACGCTCCAATTCACCAGTCAGCCTTGCAGGGTGTTTAACACGGGTGTAGTCCCCTCCCCCACTGAGAACTTAAGTTCTCCAAACTGAGCCTTCTGGCTACAGGTCCCAAATTGTTTCCTGTGTACCAGGCAGCCTTTCTACCTCTGGTCATGATGTCACTCAGCAGGAATTCCCTGCACTCGGCGGTACCGTGGATGCTGGGCAGAGACCAGGGTCGGGCTGGAGAGATGGCTCAGTGGTTAAGGCACTTGCCTGTGAAGCCTAAGGACCTAGATTTGATTCCCCAGAACCCACATAAGCCAGACATACAAGGTGGTGCATGTGTCTGGAGTTCGTTTGCAATAGCTAGAGGTCTCTATCAGTCTCTCAAATAAAAAAATAAAATAAAATATAATGAAATGAAATAAAGAGTCCAGGCTTCCCAGAATAGCTTCATGGGGGCTTTCCACCACAGAGAGCTATACTAGCAGCTAAACACTTGGAAGATTCTGGAATGCAGAGTGCTGCAGAAACAGCACTGGAAGGAAAGAGAGTAGATCCAGATGGTGACCTTGAACAAACACATTGTCTCTTTGGGACTCAGTTTACACATCTTTAAAACAAGACAATAAGGCTCAGTGATCTCTAAGATCCTGCACCCCATCCCTCTCTCACCATCAGATATACAACAGTAAGACTCGAGTACCACATGCCAGCTGCTTCTCTCTGCCCTAGATGAAGATCAACGTATTATATTTTTAATAGTTTTATTATTTATTTGCAAGGAGAGAGAGAGAGAGTGAATGGGCGTGCCAGGGCCTTGTTCCATTGCAACCAAACTCCAGACACTTATGCCACTTTGTGCATGTGGCTTTTATGTGGGACCTGGGGAATTGAACCCAGGTTGTCAGGCTTTTCAAACAAGTGCCTTTGACCACTGAGCCATCTTTCCAGCCTGAAGATCAATTTAAATCTTATAAAGACTCATTGAGGGCCTGGGGAGGGGGCTCAGGTCGTAAACCATTTGCCTTGCATGCATAAGACCTGAGCTTGGTACTCAAGTACCCGTGTAAATTTGCCGGCCATAGTAGCTCATGCCTGTAACTCCATCGCTGGGGAGGTGGACACAGATGGATCCCTGGGCTCTCTGGGCAGCTAGTCTAGTCTAGTAGGTGAGCTCCTGGCCAATGAGAAACCCTGTCTCAAAGGAGGTAGACACAGTTCCTAAGGAAGACACCCAAGGGTGACATCAGACCTCACATGCATACTGACACACATGTGCACATGCACCTCTCACGCACACACGAACATGTATACTTACACATGTACACACACTAAAAAAATCAATGAGGGCTGGACAGATTGCTTAATGGTTAAGGCACTTGCCTGAGAATCTTAATGACCCTGGTTCGGTTCCTTAGAATCCCATGTAAGCCAGATGGAGCATGCATCTGGAACGTTGCAGTGGCTGGAGGTCCTGACATGTCCATTCTCTCTCCCCATCCCTCCTTGCAAATAAACAAATAGATAAACAAAATATTAAGTTAAAAAATCCAGGCTGGAGGTGTGGCTTAGCAGTTAAGGCACTTGCCTGCAAAGCCAAAGGACCCAGGTTCAATTCCCTGGGACCCACATTAGCCCGATGCACAGGGTGGCGAATGTGTCTGGAGTTTGTTTGCAGTGGCTGGAAGCCCTCTTAAGCCCATTCTCATTCTTGCTCATATTCTCTCTCTCTGACTCTAATAAATAAATAAAAAAAATTAAAAACATTAAAAAAAACCCATGAAGCAGGTTCTGTTATTGTCTCCATTTTACAAATATGGAAACCAAGACGCAGAGGCTAAGCAACTAGCTAGGTGGTCGTGGACAGGAAGCAGAGCCCCAGCTCTCACCTTGGTTTTCCAACTCCGCAGCCCGCACTAGGACCAATTACCTGGGAAACCATGTGCATGCAATGAATTAATACAAACCAAATCAGCATTTCAGACTCTGGAGTGGATAGAGCGAGTATACCTCCTTTTTTCCCCTTGCTTATTCTATCCTTCACCTCTTCCTGCTTCCCTTCGTGGGTCGTTTGGAACATGCAGTCCTAAGTGCGCAGTTTGTTTTATAACGCGGTCAACTGTGAAAGCACAGCCATCGTCATTTATGTCCCTGCCTCGCCATGGCTCACCCGAGAGATTTACGGCCATAGGAACTCACTGCAAGACTCTTGCCGTTGCTTAATCCAATCTTCCGACAGGCTTTGGAGAACGGAGAAGGAACCCACCCATGCCTAATCCAAAGCAGAAAAAAAAAAAAAAAAGTCGTTCAACTTAAGCTAATAGATCAGCGTAGATCAGTGTCATCCCGTGGAACTGTCTTTGTGGTCCCACGGCACCTTCAGGGAGACGATAGTGGTTTCAGCGGAATGCCCCCTGCCCCCGCCCCCCAATAGGCTCATGTGCTCCAAGTGCTTGGTCCCCAGCTTGTGGCAATTTGGGAAAGTTGCTGAGCCTTTGGGACACAGAGCCTTGCTGGAGGAGGTGTGTCACTGGGGGTAGACCTTGAGGTCCATTAGCCTAGCCCACTGGGTGTTCAGGGCTGCGCACTCCGACCTCCTTCCAGCTGTGACAGGATGGGATGTTTAGTTGTCTGCTCTTCCACACTTCCCCTTGTGCTGGTGAAGAGCCCCTTCAAGACTGTTAAGTGAAGGGGTTGGAGACATGGCTTAGTGGTTAAGGCGTTTGCCTGCAAAGCCAAAGGACCTCGGTTCGATTCCCCAAGACCCATGCAAGCCAGATGCACGAGGTGGCGCATGTGTCTGGAGTTTGTTTGCAGTGGCTGGAGGCCCTG